>NC_067158.1:55838410-56033410 GCF_903995435.1 Acomys russatus
AGACGGATCTAATTTGATTCGTAAAAACAACGTGACGGTGAGTGCCATTCCCATCCGTTTCACTGAGTTTGTTTCTCTGTTGCACAGCTCACTCTGGAGTCTGAGTGGAGGAGGGCTGTCCTTGTGTAGCTGGCTCACCACTCCAGCCTCATGGGGGGAACCCAGAAGGGGACCAAAGCAAGAAAGAGAAGGAGGAAAGAGAGAAGAGTAAAGAGGAAGATAGATGAAAGGGCCCTGAGAGACCATGGCAGAAGGAGGAAGGAGGCAGATTGGAGAGGAAGGGCGAGGTTAGACTCTCTGGGAAGAGGCAAGCACGGCCGTCATCCGGACTGTCCAATTAGGATGGGCATCTTTTCACAGTGAGGTTTTCTCTCTGTTCAAGGACCACACACCTCCCCAGATTTGCTGTTAGCAGTGTGGCATTGGGCCACACATCAATTCAAAGACCTGGGGGCTTTAGTGTCAGGCCTCTCTGCTGCTTCCCTGCAGGTTGGGCCCTTTTAGTTCATCAACTCTAGTGTGTGTGTGTGTGTGTGTGTGTGTGTGTGTGTGTGTTGGGAGGGGTTGGCTGGCAATGATGAGGAATCACACTCTTGGTGTCTGTCTTATACTTCTAGGAAGTGTAGTGCGGTTGGCCTTTGCTGAGTAATCTCCATACAGAAGCTCCATATGAGCTGCCCTTGTATATACTAAATACGACGGCCCAACTGGAAGGCGAGTGGTGGGAGTGAAGTCAGTGGAGAGTGGAGGCTCAGGAGGGTTAGTAGTTGACAATGGGGAGGCGTGGCAAGTTCTAACCAGAAGGGAGCCACACAGTCAGACTGTGGAGGGAAGCCGACTCTAGAGCTATTACATGTTACAGCTTGTCCCTTGCACAGTCTCCTGTTCTGAACACTTGTTCCCAGCTGGCAGGACTATTTTGTGAGGCTGTGGGGCCTTCAGAAGGTGGGGCTTACTTGGGAGAAGTAAGTCACTAAGGGGCCTGTCTTGGAAAGTTATATTCCCCGTTACTGGTTCCAGCAGGCTCTCTCTGCCCCCTGGTCTTCTGCCATGTGAACAGTCATTCACACTGCCCTACGTCCACCGCTCCACCATGCCTGCCGCGCTGTGATGAGCTTACGGTCTTCTGACACATCCCATAAATTGTTTCTGAAGCACAAACGTTCATATGAAAGAAAAAGGAAAGAAAGAACACGTCTCACCCTACACAGAGGTGCTCCCAAATGGATATTAGACTTAGTGTAATGCTTGAAATTATAAAACTTCCAAAAGACAGAGATAAGGAAAAAAAATATTTGTGACATTATGTCACACAGAGTTCTTAGTGGTGACACCAAAAGCAAGATCTATAAACCAACCAAACAAACAAACAAAGCAGAAAAAACAAAAACAAAAAAAACCCCAAAACCAAAAATTTGGTTGGTAGGCAATCTTCACTCCCTTCCTGTCCCTTATTTCCGGTTCCCCAGTCTCATCCCCAGCTCGGTAGCAGACCACTTGCAGGGACCTTTCCTTCCCCTTTGCCTCCATTTCCTGGGGACTGCAAAGGCCCTCTCAGGGGACCAGCCTTGTTCCCTCATGCCATCCCTTATGTTAGCTGCCCATATCCAGAGGCACTCACTGCCTTGAAACAAGCAGGCCATGCCAGCCTGGGAATCAGGTCAGTGGCTTGCTCAGTTATCGTCAGAGTCATCATCCTATCCCCATTGCCGTAGATGGGAACAAATAAGGAGACACACAACTGGACAATGTGCAAATGGCGCGGGATCTTGGAAGGAAGGAAGGAAGGAAGGAAGGAGGGAAGGAAGGAAGGAGGGAGGGAAGGAAGGAAGGAAGGCTTTCCAGACACAGCAGGATTGATGCCCATGCGCACTCACAAGCCTGAGGTAGCACACACCGGTCTAAGCTGGATCGGGTCTCGGCACTAAAGGGAAGTGGGGGGTGGGGGGGGCATATATAGAGATGCTTTCTACCGCGTGTGAAATTTTTATTACCATGAAACGGGAAAACGCGGAGAGCTATTTGAAATCGAGTACAGAAATTAATGAACTGTGGGCACAGGTCTCTGTTGATTTAAGACACAAACATAGCAGAAAGCGAACCAGCTTCCAGCGTCATTGCCAAGAAAATGTTGTATGAAACTAGAATGAGTAAAAGTCATTTTATAAATAGAAGAAAAAAAAGAACCTTGACAGCGTCACCTCCCTAAAACACTCTTCGTTTTCATTTTCCTTTGGAAACAAGGCAAGCAGATAGCATTCTAGAAGAGGAGAGGGTATATCTCCTTCTAAGCCGAGTATGCTGAGAGGTGACCTAAACTCGATTAACGTGGCATCAACTCACACTGCCAACAGCCTTTACAAACTCTAGCGGGGCACCCGGAACCCTGACGTGAGCTAGAACGTAGATAACGGATTGGTAAGCAGAAGTGAGAGTCATTAGTAAAAGAACTTTGGGCTCTACTTTGGATAAGGATGGTTTACTTGGCCAAATGAAGTAATTAACCACAGAGCCATGACAGAGTCCAGGGGATTGATTTCTTTGACGGAGCGCAAGGAGACAAGGCTCCTTGGGTCTTGTGATAGACGCTAGAGAAACGTTTGCAAGGAACTGATACGAAGTGTCTTGGTGAGCTGCTGACTGGAGATATACAGCCCGAAGGCTCTGGGAAAGACTGTTGAAACAACAGTGAGAAATTCTGCAGGGCCATAAATACTGCGGGGAGTTAGAAATAGCTATAGTTTAAAGTTCAATTATAATGTAATTATTAGTGACTTAATAGCAACAGGGAAGGAAACAAAAACAGTTGCTCCTTAGAAAGGACAGACCAAAGGGCCCCAGAGAGTAATAGAAAGCGCCATTTGTTTTTTTGTTTCTTATCATTATAAATGATGGACTATCAAAGCAACAGCAAGCCCATTAATCAGGACTGTAAACAATTAAAATCTTTTTGCAGATCCGGGAAAGCATCAGAATTATCAGGACAGTGCCAGAAAGAGGAACATAAATTTCAGCCAGCCCTTTGGATCTGGGAAGTGTTTAGGCTACCCAGCCAAGAAGTCAGAGAGCAAAAAAGTCTAAACTAAGCTGATAACGGCTGATCATTAATTAGAACTGAAGCCAACTATCTCAGTCTAGAGAAATATCTTGGCTACTCAGCGAAGAGCCAGAAAGCCAAAGGTCCACATTGGGTTCATGATAATTAATCATAAGCAAAACCACTGCCCAGAAAAGCCCCCGTTAGTGAAGGGGCGCCTTTGAGATGAAGCAGGCCCGGGAACAGCTGGAGGGACACTTCTGGGCAAAGTGAGTAGAAGATGGGGCCCCATTTCAGCTTTGTTTAGAGGTCCAAACCTATGGCTGCAGTCCCTGGACTTAACCACACACAAGTTCTGACATTAGAAGGCAGACTGAGCACCTAGTGTCGCGAGAATTTGTTTTAAAATGAGAGTGTGGCCATTGAAAAGCATTTGAGCAGAAGGAATAGGTTTGAGGGAGAGAAAGCAGTGTTGTAGATCATTTAGATAAAATGTGCCTGGGGTGGGGGGGGTGAGGTGGGGGGCGAGGGGGTGGGGAGTGAGATTCGGACGTTTCCAAATTCGTTCTTCTTCAGGTGGAATATGAAAAATGACAGTGAGTGACTACGGGAAGTGACTACATATGAGTAATTTAGGGACTTCAAGGACTGGATGGCATTTATAAGCTCACGCATACTGATATTCAAATTCATTTCTGCATCTGTAAGAAACCATTTCCCCCACCTAATCAGAGAAGGCACTAAATGCCTTTTTATGCACACATCCATTTTTCCTTTTAACAACGCCATACTTCATGAATTCTAGACTGTATACCATTTTCACATTTTTATATTTTTTGAAGTCTAAATATATCATGGTACAATTAGAAGCAGATTCCAAACCCTCCCTCCCTCGCTCTCCCTGCCCCAGCTCCCTGACTTCAAACTTCTGGTTCAAGTGATCCCCCTGCCTCAGACTCCCAAGTATCTGAAAGTACAGAAGTGCACCACTGGACCTTGTGGAAGTATTTACATCTTTGCTACCTGGAGTAAGGGCGGGCATCTCATGCACTGCACTCACCTATTTAGTAGTTACTACGTGCTGGTTTAGGAGCTCAGACCAGGCTGCCTGGCATAATGTAGTCACTGTCAAAAGCCAACTTAGCACCACGCAGGGGAGGGGCTGGGGAATGGCTGAGGTAGCTGAGAACAAAGAAACGCAGATGTCCGGCTCCGCTGGGGTAGTGTTTTCTCACAGCAAGAAGAGAGGGGCTGAGCACAAAACCCTTGCAAGGACTCTGGTCCCTCACAGCCAGCAGATCTGTACCACAGCCGACTTCAAGCTGTGAAGGATGCTGGCCTTTATCTCCTGGAGTTTGAAGTGCAGAAAGCTGGGGGTAAGCCTGAGGGCTACTGAGACACACAGACAGCTCAACTGCTCCAGCAAAGGTTAGCATGTGTCCAGACAGAAGAAACAGATTGTACGGGCAGTGCGCTGAGCTCTTTGCATATAACGGGATTTGTGAGCCTGTCAACACATCAGGCGTGGAGCAAGCTGCTTTTGAGGAAGCAAGAGAAGGTGTCCAGTTGAGCTTGGCCCCTTTCTCTCATGCTCCGAGTGTAAATTGACTTAATAGTTTGACTTACTTAAGCATTACAGCAATGTAGAGTAAAGGCCCTCCATTATTTCAGATGTTCCAGATGAAATGTTGAGGCTTGGGTTGGTGAAAGGGCCAGAGTGTGAAGGTGCTGGCCTTGTAAGCCGGGCTCTCCGGGTTTGACCCACAGAACTCACAAAACCGTGGAAGGAGGGAGCCAACCTCACAAAGTTATTCTCTGACCTTCATATACTCACCATGGTGCACATGTCCATACGCACTCATCCCATGTACACACACACACACACACACACACACACACACACACACACACACACAACCTTAAAAATGTTAAGGGTCTCACTCATGAGCATCCTTCTGAAGTTCACGGTGCTAACAAACGCAGAAGCATTCTTGCACGCAGTCTGCCTGGGTTCAGGGCCCATGTGCTTAACTAGTGTGCTCGCTGCATGCGGCCATGTCACCTCTTCAAAGAGGACAGTCTTTGGAGAAAAACGAATACTGGTGGTTTACCCAGAGTACGAAGAGAGGACATGGAAGACAGGCTTTGAATAGGAGTACTGTAGAAAAGAAAGACTCTCCGGGCGGGCATGGTGGCGCATGCCTTTAATCCCAGCACTCAGAAGGCAGAGGTAGGCGGATCGCTGTGAGTTCGAGGCCAGGCTGGTCTACAAATCGAGTTCAGGATAGTCAAGGCTACACAGAGAAACCCTGTCTTGAAAAACCAATAAAATAAAATAAGATAAAAGGAAAGGAAAGACTCTTGGCCTTGAATGTCCATGCCAGGGTGTTCATTCCATGAAGCTGGCTTTGTGAGTGACGTGAGTGGTTTCCAAGCGCACGCCTTCTGTGTCCTCCATATAAGCCTCAGAGATCTGCAAGAGCCATCTATCTACCCAACCCCTTAGTCCCTGGAGTTCAGATGGCGTGAAATAAAAATCACCAACCTTGCCAGCACGAAAAGATGCAAGTTTTATATCTGAAAAGTTCACTGCAATCTCTGGTGTCTTAATCCCAAACAAGGAATCATACGAACACTAGATTCAAATCTGAACTCTGATTTTTCTGTATCATCTTTGTGTGCGTGTGCGCGCGCGTGTGTATGTGTGTTTAGAGAGCCACATAATTTTAAAAGTTGTACGTCATAATCATGAGGGTAAACTTTGAACATGTGTGATATTTCACAAATACCACTCTGATATATTTAGGGCATGTTTACATATTTTAAAACACATTAGGGTAATTCCCACTGGAGAAAATGTGTTCTTTCTCAAAGCCATGTAAATGATAATTTTGAATGCATAAGTACATTTTTGGCTAAATAGAACATCATCACCACTTAATATGTTACTGGAGATATATACAGATGTTGTTTATATTTGTGTTTTATGTAAATTGCCTTTTAGTTGAGAAGAAATGTATACATGAAATTTAAACTTGTTGTATTTTTAAAAATATATTTTAGTTTATATAGCTTGTTTATATTTCATGGAAAAGTAAATATGGAAACTCACTATAAGCTAACATGTTACATCAAGCTTTCTGATAATTTTGAGTTAAAGACCTTGACCTTGTTAACTTTTAGAAACCCCGGGGGTATTTAGGAAGAGTGAATGCTCCCTGAACACCACATTCAGGCACGGACTGTGATCACTGTCCCCTGGGTTCAGTCCTTAGGGATTCCTTTCTTGGTTCACGGCACCTCTTGGCTTGTGGCCTCATCCAGTCCTGCTTGAATTAGTTTCTTGTGGCTGCTATGAACCATGAGCTGGTGGTTTAACCAACAAAAATGTTAGGCTACAAGGGCAGAAATCTGAAGTCAGCTTCACTTGGATCAATGGTCCTCTTTCTGGAAGCTCAGGGGATGCCTTAGTTAGCCTCCTGTTGCCATGAAGAGACACTATGAACACAGTAACTTTCATAAAAGAAAGTATTTAATTAGGGGCTTGTTTGAAGTTTCAGAGGGTGAGTCTATTATCATGAAGGCAGGGAGCAGACAGGCATGGCACTACAGTTGGGGGATTGGAGGAGGAAGGGGAGGAAGGAGGGGGGAGAGAGAGGGAGAAAGGAGAGAGTAAAAGGAAGGGTGGAGGGAGGGTGGAGGGAGGAGGGACAAGGGGGGGTCAGAGAGAGAGAGACAGAGACAGAGACAGAGACAGACAAAAATAGAGACAGAGAGAGAGAGAGACAGAGAGACACAGACAGAGACAGAGAGACAGAGACAGAGACAGAGAGACAGAGACAGAGACAGAGAGACAGAGACAGAGACAGAGACAGAGAGACAGAGAGACACAGACAGAGACAGAGACAGAGAGACAGAGACAGAGACAGAGAGACAGAGACAGAGACAGAGAGACACAGACAGAGACAGAGAGACAGAGAGAGAGAGACAGAGAGACAGAGACAGTGAGACAGAGACAGAGAGACAGAGACAGAGACAGAGAGACAGAGACAGAGAGACAGAGAGAGACAGAGAGAGAGACAGAGAGACAGAGAGACACAGAGAGACAGAGAGAGAGAGACAGAGACAGAGACAGAGACAGAGAGACAGAGACAGAGAGACAGAGACAGAGAGACAGAGAGACAGAGAGACAGAGAGACAGAGAGACAGAGAGACAGAGAGAGCTGTCTGGGCTTTTGAAACCCCAAAGCCCATTCCCAGCTACATACACACCACCTCCAACAAGGCCAGACCTCCTAACCCTCCCCAAACAGTTCACCAACAACTGGGGCCTAAGAATGCAAAAGTATAAGCCTATGGTGTGTGTGTGTGTGTGTGTGTGTGTGTGTGTGTGTGTGTGTGTGTGTAACCACCACAAGGTAGAACCCACTCCCTGGCTGCCCCACCCTGGATCTGTGACTGCATCACATCAGTTTCCATCTCCGTGGTCACATCACCCACTCCGTGTCCATCTGAATGACTGACTCCTCTGCCTCTCCCATCAGAGATTTGGGGTGATGCAAGACATTCTGCGTGCCAGCCCCCCACCCTGTTATGCACTGGATGTTTCTGTCCCTCAACTTCATACTCGCCTCTGTAATGGTGTTTGGAGGTGAGAAATCCAGGAGACAGTTGGGATTGGGCAAGGCCATGAGAGCAGCCTTCCAGCAGAATGGTACCCTATTAAAAAGAGAAAGAACAGGGCTTCTCTTTCTACTATTTGGAGATTCGTCAAGAAGGTGCCTCCACAAACCAGAAAGAAGAGGTGTCACCAGCACCATGTTTTCTAGGGGAGTGACCTTGGACTTCTGAACTTTCAGACCGTGAGAAATAAATATTGCTATATCACCTATCCACTCCAAAGTATTTTCTCTCAGTAGGACTAAGACCATCTCTAGTGACATCTATGAAAACCTTTGTCCATATATGGCATCCTAATTAGTTTTAATTATCCATCTGGAAGGACACCCTCTTGCCTGGCATGCTGATATTGTAGCTGCAGGGTTGGCAGCTGGGCGAGGCCCTTTATAATGCTCCTCTCCCGGTGGTCACATAGTGCTCCCCGGAACCACGGATGCTGAGGGAAGAGGGAGCTCCCAGGTGTGCGATGATTTTTATACGAAATAGAATGTTATATGAACCACAGGCATAAAACACCACAGGTCAAACCATTTCGACTCACATCTTCCTCCTTTTTTTAAATGAATGTCTAAGATCACAAAAGCCTGGGGGCCAGAGACTAGAAAAAAAAAATAATTTGAACAAAAATTAACTGAATGTGGGAGGTAGACGAGAGCTATCTTTAAACACTTCCTATCTAAGTGAGCGCGTTCCCTCGGCTGTTCAGAAATTGACAGTATCAGCTACAATAGCAATTAACATTTATGGAGAATTTAATTTCCCATGTACATTTCAAGGGTTTGACATATATGAGCGCACTTAGTTCTCACCTTAAGCGTGTCAGGCAGGTGCTCTTAGAGGGAAGTGGGGCATAGGGACCTAAAGGGGCTTGTGGAAAGTCACACAATAACTGGCAGAGCTGATGCTCCAGGTTAGGCTGTCCTGGAACTAGTAAACCAGGCTGGCCTCCAACTCACAGAGATCACCTGCTCCTGCCTCTAGAGGGCTGGGGTAAAGGTGTGCACCACCACTGCCTGGCGAAGCATTTTTTTTTTTTCATTTAATTAATTAACTATTTTTGGGTTTTGGAGACAGGGATTCTCTGTGTGGTCCTGGCTCTCCTGGAACTTGCTCTGTAGACCATGCTGGCCTTGAATCAGAGATCTGCCTGCTTCTTTCTCTTGAGAGCCATGATTAAAGGTACACTCCACCACTGGCCAGGTTGGAGCCTGCACTCTTTAAAAAAAATTTTTTTTTATTTAAGTAATTTATTGAGATTACATCTCAGTTGTTACCCCCTCACTTGTATCTTCCCATTCCTCCCTCCCTCCCTCTTTCACCCTATTCCCCTCCCCTACATCTGTGACAGAAGAGGACCCCTCTGCCAATATGATCACAGTTTATCAGGTCTCTTTCTGGTAGCCTGCTTACCCTTCCTCTGAGTGGCACCAAGTCTCCCCACCAAGGAGAAGTGGTCAAATATGGGGCACCAGAGTTCATGTCAGAGTTAGTCCCCAAACTCTACACAACTGTGGAGAATGTGCTGTCCATTGGCTACATCTGGGTAGGGGGTCTAGGTTTACTGGATGCATTGTCCTTGATTAGTACAGTAGTTTGAGCTGACCCACCTGGGTCTAGATCTGCCTGCCAGCCTTAATGTTCTTCTTGTAGGTTTCTAGGACCCTCTGGATCCTTCTATTTCCCCATTCTCCCTTACCTCTCTCACCTGGAGTCCCTCTCAAACCACCGTACCTCATTCATCTGAGAAGTGAAGGAGAGCCAGAGATGGCGTTGATGGACAGGTAACCGCCTTGTCTCAAGGGCTATAGAATCAGGCCTGCCTGCATTGCAGGGATGGTGGGCGAGCCATTCAGTTCTCTTCACACTGGGAATTCTTTCAGCGTTTCTCCAGTGTTTATCTAGCTGGGTTAGAGAAGATGAGCCAAAATAAAGTCCTGTTGTTTCTGCTCTAGAGCGCTATCTGTTTCTGAGAGAGGTGGAAGCATTCTAAGCTGCTTGTTATATAGAGCCTCCTAAGTGCAGGCCCGGGGTTTCTTATTAATTAATTAATTTATTTCTGGGTCATATTTTAACACCCTCTTTGAGGCATGCAAGTGGTGTGTGTGTGTGTATGTGCATGTGTGGGTATATTTGTGTGTGAGTGTGTGTGTATGTGAGTGTGTATGTGTGTATATGTGAGTGTGTATGTGTGTGTATAAGTATGTGTGTGTGTCTGTGTGTGAATGTATGTGTGTGTGTGTATGTGGGTATGGATGTGTGTGTGTGTGTGTGTCTGTGTGTGAATGTATGTGTGTGTGTGAGTATGTGGGTATGGATGTGTGTGTGTGTGTGTGTGTGTGTGTGTGTGTGTGCATGGATGTACTGATTGCTCAACATCTTATATATTGAGACTGGGTCTGCTCCTTGAGCCTAGAGCTCCGTGTGATTCAGATGGTATAGCTGGCCAGTGGGACCTAGGGATTTCCTCTTAAGCCCCAGAGTTACAAGCCAACCCCATGCCTGAGCGGCATTTACCTAAGTGCTGAGGTTTCGAATTCAGTTCCTCTGGCTTTCACTCCATGAACTGATCACAGTGGTGCAAGCCTGCAGTCATGTCATCCTGGGTCAGGAGTTTGAGGCCGCCTTCAGCTTCAGAGCAAGCTCAAGGTCATCCTAGACAGCCACGAGACTGTCTCTAAGTGGACAAATAAGCAAATGAAGAAACAAGTTAGTGACTAAGCAAGGGGGTGGAGTGATGCTCAGTGGGTAAGGGCGTCTGTCAGGCAAGCACAAGGGCCTAAGCTTAGAGCCCAGATCCACATACACAGCCAGGTATGGCTATGTGCGTCTGCAAACATCTGTAACCCCAGATCCATGGGGTGGGGGTGAGAGAGGGACAGGAAGCTTGCTGGGGCTTGTTGATAGACAACTTAGCTTCAGGTGTGGTGAGAGGACCTGTCTCAAAGGAATGGGGTAGAAGTGACAGAGCAGGACATCAGTCATCCTCTGTTAGCCAGCTCACAAGCTTGGGTACCCACACACAGATGTCCAAACACTGTACACATATATACCACACACTCTCACACACATATACAAAATTACATACCAAATATTTTTGATGGATAATTGTTCATTTAGTAATTCTTTTTATGTTTGTTTGTTTTTTTGAGACAGGGTTTCTCTGTGTAGCGTTGACTGTCCTTTACTTACTTTGTAGACCAGACTGGCCTCGAACTCACAGCAATCTGCCTGCCTCTGCCTCCCGAGTGCTGGGATTAAAGGCGAGAGCCACCACAGCCTGGCATATGTGATTTCACTTGGTAGATATTGGTTTCTGTGCTGCAGAGGCCACGTTGAGTAAGTGGATGATCAAACCATCACATTTACTCCTTAGAGCAAAAGCCAGGTGAGACCAACTGTAAACTAGACTCCCAGATGGTGGCTGAGGACGACGGCTCTTCGTTAGCTAAAGGGAGAGCATGTCAGAAAGGAAATCTAAAGATCGACTCCCGTGAGTGCTCAGCAAGGACTGGAAGGTAAAGGAGGATGGTGTACAGATGAACTCCTGAGAGGTGGCTTTGTGGGGCGGCAACCAGGAGAGTGAGGTGGGCGGTGTGAAACAAAGTGTTCCGCTAGAGGGCGCTGGCCTGCAGAAGGGAAAAGGGGGTGGGACTAAGGGGGGGGGGGTCCCAGGGACAGGAAATGGTCGATTTAGCACCCTGGAGGCTATCTGTGGCTTGTTGGCTTTACTGTGTATTTGGGCTGGAGTTGGAGACCCAGAAAGGAATTCAAGTAAGGATTAAGACATTAATTATAAACGATTATAAGAAACTTTGCCTTGGACAGGAGCAGAGCGGCGCTGTTAGGACATGTGGTTCACAGGAAGGAATTTGTTTTTTAATTCAATGGGAAATATATTCTAAGTTGCTTCTATTTTTGTTCTTTATTAAACTTTTGACCTAAGTAAATCATGTTACAGATATCTAATGATTCTAAAGGAGTTCTGATTGTTTTGAACCACGGCATCTTTGCGAGTAGATTTACAAATATGTTTATTGAGATAAGTAACAGAAAGAGCTGTACACAGATCTCTAAAATAAAATATTATAACCCATGAAGACAATTTGGTAAAATATACAAGTGTGGGAATAAAGCATACACGCCAGTCTTCTTGATTTACATTTTGAATGGCCTTCTCCATCCTCTCCTGATCTTACCAAGACAACTGCAATCTCTTGAACCGAAGTTAGTTTCTAGTATGATGGGATGGATGGATGAAAACCCGCACCATCTGCTCCTGCAGAGACCAGCCGTGACCACGAACTCACCGACAGATGGCGCCATGCTGTTCTCGATGAGCTCTGACGCAGACATTGTCAATGTGACTGAATTCCTACTTGAAAGTGTTGGTGGCAGACAAACATAGACCCTGCAGGAATGAATGTACTTTGCTACCTCAAAATTTATAGCTGGTTTGCTAAATCTTGTAGTTGAATTATTAAAGTATGTTTCTATGTACTTATTTACACAGATATCTAAATTTTTTGTTTTTTGTCTTGTTTTGTTCTTTTGGTTTTTTGAGACAGGGTTTCTCTGTGTAGCCTTGGCTGTCCTGGACTCGGCTTTGTAGACAAGGCTGGCCTTGAATGCACAGCAATCCCCTCGCCTTTTTCTCCTGACTGCTGGGATTAAAGGTGTGCACCACCACACCTGGCTCCTAAATTCTTAAGCTTGGTCCTTTCCTTAAATCAGAGTTTGAAAAAGGTGGAACTGGAACCGACCTACTGTTATATATGTTTTAGCAATGGTAGATAGATGGTGATAAGATGTAAGAAAGTATAATAAGGTACATGGTGGGGGGGAAGGAGAAGGAAAAGTGGGGAAGGGTACCCGAGAGACAGAGAGAGAGAGAGAGAGAGAGAGAGAGAGAGAGAGAGAGAGAGAGAGAGAGAGAGCGACCACGGGGGGGGGGGGGGTCTGTCTTTTACATGGCCCTGGACAGAGTCACGCCCCCAGTGGCAGGTAGGCAATGACATCACAGGTAGGCGGACTGAAGCAGAATCCTAACACCCACAACTAAGAAAATAGCCACAGGTTCTGGTCATTGAAATGTTTGTGGATGGGAGGTAGAGGTGAACCTGGGAGGAGCTGGGAGGAGCTGGGGGGGAGCTGGGAGGGGCTGAGGGGAGCTGGGGAGGGGATAGGAGGGTCTGGGAGGGGCTGGGAGGAGCTGGGAGGGGCTGGGGATGACTACCATGAGGAAACATTGTACTGAAGTGAGGTCTCTCATTCATCCCGTCTGGGAATTCCCTTCTTCCGCTATAGTTCTACATGCACTGGACACTGGTGCCATATTTGGGTGAGCAAATGCTCTACTCTGCCGTTCTAGGGTGTTCTGACAGCAGAGACAAGGGCTGACCTAGGTACACTGTGTGTTAAAACAACAGACAAAGGAACCAACAAAGCATGCAGTGTATGTAGGCAGCACTTACCAACGGCAGACTGCTGCTGAGGGCAGACTGCTGCTGAGGGCGTCACCGGTAAACAGCGTTTTCACCATCATCTAATGACTCTCGTTTTCTGGTCAATCGGTAGTCATCTTCACTATTCTCTGTGCCCATTATTTTACCGCAAGCCAGAGTTGTGCATTTGTGTGTTTTAAGAACATAACTGGGAGAGGGGTCACCGCCTAGCAGTCTCTGCGGGCACCAGGAGTCTCCGGCAGCGTCATGCGCAGTTCAGCGTGGATCTGAAGGACAGTGGTTGCAGTCCTGATAACCAAAACCCTCACGTTTTCATCACTAATCTCTATCATGTGGACACGCACTTTGATAATTAAAGTTGGCTAAGTGGGTGCTCCTGTGTAGGCTGAGCCTACGGGAAAGCAAAGCCCCACAGATCCCTGGAACTGGGTGGCTGAGGTTTCAGGAAGAGACCACAGAACTAGTCTGGGTCTCTTTGGCTAGCTGGTTAAGATTCCAAGATTCTGGCGTGTCTGATATAGCATGTGCCTTGCCGGTGGGCTTAGTAGTAGATTCCCGAAGACAAAGATCACTAGGAACTTCAAAATGTGTGATTGGAAAGCACTTGGTATTTAAGGGGCACACTTGGTATTCCCTCCAGTCCGTGCTTTCTAACGTTTTTTTTATTTTGGTCTTTGAGACAAGGTCTCACTATGTAGGCCACATTGTCCTCCCACTTGTGACATCCCTGCCTCAGATTCTGGAGAGCTGGAATTACAGGCATCCATCACCCGCGCTCTCCCCTCCTTGGTTGCCTTATAGGTTTCTTCTGTTTTTTGTTGTTTGTTTCTGTGATGCTGGGGAGGCAATCCAAGGGTAGTTTGTTGGGTAGGCCTTCTGCTATCGCAGCACACGCTGGCCTTTCCCCTTCTTCTGTAGTTAGTAGTGTACTCCAGGACTTGGTCAGAGCCTGTGTAACTCACCCACTGAGCTTCCTTCCTGAATGGCTGACTTGTCTGACTGCTGTCTGGATCTCTCTTCTGGAATGGTCCGTTGGTATTGCAGATGCAGTATACGTACGTGAGTGCATTGTCACGCCTGTAATCTCAGTCTCAGGGGCCTGAGGCATGAAAATAATGACTTCAAGACCAGACTGGACTACATAGTGAGTAGTAGACCCTTCCCCACAAACAGACAGACAGACAGACAGACTAACAAACCTCAGAACAATTATATGTACTGTGGAGGAAAGCATACTTGATTATTCTCTCTGCCTTCCTATATTTGTGCTTTGTGTGCATGCATATGAACATTTTCAGTATATATGGCACTTAAGAAACGTGATTTCAGCTGGGCGTGGTGGCGCACACCTTTAATCCCAGCACTTGGAAGGCAGAGGCAGGTTGATCACTGTGAGTTCGAGGCCAGCCTGGTCTACAAAGTGCATCCAGGACAACAGCCAGGGCTACAAAGAGAAACTGTCTTGAAAAACTTAAAAAAAAGAAAGAAAGAAAGAAAAGAAACATGATTTCATGCTGGGAGTGATGATTTACACCTGTAATTCTGTAATTACAGCGCTCAAGAGGCAGAGTCCAGGACAGCCAAGACTACACAGAAAACCTTGTCTTGAAAAACAAACCATTCTGTATGTTAAAAAGCATCAGTGTAAAGCTGGTGTTCAAAGAGACTTCACTCAGCTTACAGTAAGCACATTAGCCATCACCTGTGTCTGTGTGGAGCTTTACCCTCCCAAACATTTACCTCCACCTCACCATGGATTTGCTCCCTGCTGCTGCTGTAACACATCACCATGAATTTAGTAGCTTTAGTGTGTGTGTGTGTGTGTGTGTGTGTGTGTGTGTGTGTGTGTGTGTGAAGGCAGGGGCATAAAAAGTTCGATGCCATCCTGGGCAACATGGCAAGATCGTGTTTCAAAAAGTCCAGACTTAAACTAAACCAAACCAAAAATAAATAAATAAAAATAATTAAAAATATCAAGATAACCTGACTGCACCCCAATGTGATCGATTATTTTGTAGTCTGCAGAAATGTGAGATGAAACATCACCTGCCTTGCTTTTGGGGCTCTAGGATAGATGTCGGTGCCTTGGCTTTGCTTTCTTTTACCGTGGAAGCATCCCTCGGCTCACTGCCTTTCTCTATCTTAACAGCCAACAGCCAGACACCCACCAATTTCTCTTTCCTTCTCTGACCTCTGTTGCTGTCATCACCTATCTCCCTAACAATGCTGTCTCCCTCCCATAAGGACCCCTGTGGCTGCAGGGATAACTCATGCAATCTAGGGCAGCCACCCCAGCCCTCCAGTCCTAGACTTGACAGCATCATTTGTTAGTTACATTGTGAATAAACTGTTTTCTTTAACTTTTCTTGTAGTGTCTGAATAAAGGCAAGGGGGGGGGGTCGTCAGATGGTTGAATATCACAGACACATACGCACACGCACACACACACATTCTCTCTCTCTCTCTCTCTCTCTCTCTCTCTCTCTCTCTCTCTCTCTCTCTCTCTCCAGGTTTTATCCCGTAATAATCTCCACCAGTAGCTTAAAGGATGAAGTAATTTTGAGGTGCAGGCCCCATGTTGCCATGTTGGATATGCTGTGGCCCCCATTTCCACAGAGGCACTTGAAGGGCAGTGTGTGACATTCATGACGGTTTCATCTATACACCCCAAATCACTTATTCATTTAGTGTGATGTATTTCAAAAGACCAGATACATCCTGCTAAAAGCATCCCGTTGACAAGGACTACCCCGTTCATAAGCTCCATCCATTTGTTTGCCAGGACGCCTGTCAGTAGCATGCTGCTGGGCTGGGCTGTGTTCTTTTCTTTACTACCCTCTGTCCTCAGTCAAGAGAAAACGAATCACAGATCTGCTTTTCAACTGCATGTTTCCTAGTGCTCTTGATTAATGTGTGTGGTGGAAGGCAACAACCCAATGCACTTTTTCTATGTGGGTAACCATTGCCCACAACCAAGTGGCATCCATTGAGTTTTATGAAAACTGTTTTGAATAAGCTGCAATTTATTTGATAGAATTAGAAATATGTAATATATTAAGACTTATTTCATGAATTAGTATGTGGGCAGGGTCTGAAATACTTAATATGTTTTAGGAAAGTTTAGAATACATTAAAAAATAACCAATAATTTCTTTTTAATTGGAAAGTAAAATTTTGTACAGTTACAGTGTACAACATGATGCTTTGAAATCTATTCTTCAAACAATTACAAGTACACATACACTGTTATTCACCAGTGCCGGAAGACTGAGATTTTTATTTTTAAGTACTTATTGGTTGTTGAGTACGTGTCTGTGTGTGAGTGCAGGTGTCCATGGGGACCAGAGGAGCTGGTACGCAGTAGAGCTGGAGTTACAGGATGTTGTGACGCACCGACACGGCTGCTAGGAACCAAACTTGGGTCTTCTGCAAGAGCAGTGTGCACTCTTAACCGCAAAGCCCTCTCTCTAGCCTTGAAGGGGCTGTATTTTTAAACTATAAATATATATGTTACATATATATGTTTATTAAGTCAAGGTGACCCGTTTAGTTACTCAAAGGTTTACCATGTACTTGTCTTTCATGGATAACTGGCATGGGCGAGCTGTGGTTTTTACTAAGCCACTGCTCCTGTGTGACCCCATCACTTATTCTGACCCAGGAAGGCTTTGCTGCTGATTGGATCCAAGGTCAGAGCAACTGTGCACACGCAGCGAGTTTCTTGCGAGGCAGTGAGCTGCTCCATCTCTAATGACGCCTTTCATCTTCATTTTTTTGCTTGGTTTTTACTTCCTTTTAGTTGTTTGGTTCTAACATAGCTAAAACTAACCTCGTAAATATTTCCCCCATGCCACCACATTTCCCCTTTGTGTTTAGCATTTCTGGGTCCTCATGCTTTTAGTATGCCTTTTACGAAAAGGAGCCAGTATGTATTTGTGTTTTTCTTCCCCTTTCACTCAGAAAATTTCAGCTACTTCAATTTAATTGGTTGTGACCACTGAATATGTAAAACTGTTTTATCCTTTTATCCTTTCTTTTAATAGATGACTGTTCTAAGTTATTGTTTTCATGCACAAATTTCTATCTATCAGTTTAGAAGTATAGACACTTTTCTATGCTTTAGTCCAGACAGGTAAAATATTAGCCCTCAGATCTAACAAGAAAGGGTAAGAGGAGTGTAAATTTATATCTTGGCACTCTCCTGAGCAATCATTGTATTTTAATTTCAGTCAGTCAGCCAGGCAGGCAGCCAGTCAAGTTTTCCCATTTTCAGAATATGCTTTTATTTTCTCTTATTTTTTTCTTTTTAAAGATTTACTTATTAGTGTGTGTGCACGAAGGCATGTGTAAGCACACATGTGTTTGTGTTCAGGTACCCATGGAGATCCGAAACCCATGTCAGATCCCTTGGAACTAGAGTAGCAAGTGGTTGTGAGGCATTGTGTGGATGCTGGGAGGTGAACTCAGAGCCTTTGCAAGAGCAGTGCATGCTCTTAACAGCTGAGCCTTTGTCTCCAGCCCTTCCTCCTCCTCTTTTAAACCATGGCTTTAAAAAAGAAAAACTTGGATTGTTCAAAGGAAACCTTTTTTTGTGTGTTTGTTTATAAGGGAGAGGACACATATGAAAATCAGAACCCTGGGCTGGAGAGATGGCTCAGCGGTTAAGAGCACCGCCTGCTCTTCCAGAGGTCCTGAGTTCAATTCCCAGCAACCACATGGTGGCTCACACCCATCCATAATGTGAGCCAATGCCCTCTTCTGGCTTACAGGCGTACATGCAGGCACAACACTCTATACATAATAATAAATAAATTTTTAAAAAAAATCAGAACCTTGGCCCTAAAGGAAATCTAAAGAAGAAATGAGCTATACACTGGACCTCTCTAGAAATTTACTAGAAGTTTACGGAGAGAATTTAATTTTTCAGGCTTCAAGTGAATTCAGGAGGGGTGTCATGGCGCTAGGTAAATGGACACTGATCACCGCCAAGATCCTTGGAACGGGTCTTGCTGCCACACAATGCAGACAAAAGAGAGAGGGACAAGAAAAAGGACTCAAGGCTCCAACCGACATTCCCAGATGGAGAATTCATCGCGTGAGTTCAATCAGTACGCACACAGGCAGTGTTGGGGTAGAGACGCCAGAAGCGGTCATGTCAGGAGCAATTCCGCGAAGCCTGGGTCCTCCGGCGGAGTGAAGACAGCATTCTTTCTGTTTCCTTTGGGGTTATGAAGGTCAGTTTCTTCAAGAACCACTCATTAAGGTACCCACATAGAAAATGGGCTTATGGGAAGCCGAGTCCACCGGAAACGTGTGAAAAGCTTCAATCCAACACTGAGGGTAACACGTTTTACCAGACCCCGGTCTGCACTGGGTACCTTTGCTGCTACCAGCACCAAGGAGTCCAATTCAGCCACAACCAGCCACATCCAGCCACACTTGATCACGCTCTTCCTCACCAGTGCTGTAAGAGACTCCAAGTAGACGCCAACTACTGAGGGGTGAGGTCAGCAGGTAGGTGGTTCCCTGAACACTTGGCTTCTTGGAGCACACGATATCTGGGGCTTTTTCATTCATCCGATCTAAACCTTTCTTCTTAATCCGGCCTCGAAGCCGTGCACATCCTAAGGAGCGTATCTGGAGTGTGGCAGATTTGCCCCTGGGTGAGGTTTGCCTGCCCCGGAGGATCCTCGTGCGGTACATAGTCTGCTCCTACCTCACTCTTCTTGGTCTCTTGCTTCCACATGGCGTCTTCTCGATCTGTGGCTGCGTCCTTCTCCCCATGTTTTGGCATCTCTGCGATGAAATCCCTTTGGGCCCTGGAGAACCGAAGCCCCTGTGTTTCTGGACCCCCACCCCACAACGTAGACAGGCGGCTTTTTACAGGCACAAAGAATGGCGCCCACCTGTCCCGCCATGGGTGTCAGGAGTGGTCCTCATCCTTACTCTTAAATAACATTAAGTTTACTGGTTCCATCACTTTTTCTTGCTGGCTCCTTTCTATCAATGTCCCCGAGACATTTTCCCCCCACTATCTTTGGATTACTATGTTGCAAGGAGTGAGCTAAGTCGGGTTGTTATTTCTTGGTAGGTCAACAGATTTGTTTCTTTCTACTCACTTTTGAGGTCCTTAAAAAAAGACATTTTTCTTGGCACTCCGTACGGCAAACCACTAGGTGTACAGGTATAGATTTCTGTATAGTTCCTTTGTTTGATGCAGGTACTTTTTGTATATGAGGGCTTATGTCCTTGGCATTTCCCCCCAGAACTTGCAGTCTTCAAATCTTTTTAAAAACGATCTTATTTATTTATTATTTATACAGTATTCTGCCCCCTGTGTGCCTGCATGCCAGAAGAGGGCACCAGACATCATTATAGATGGTTGTGAGCCATCATGTGGTTGCTGGGAATTGAACTCAGGACCTTTGGGAGAACAGTCAGTGCTCTTAACCTCTGAGCCGTCTCTCCACACCAGTTTTCAAGTCTTTAAATACTTCATCGCCTCCATTATCTATGATGTATCTTTCTGGAACTTGAAATAGGTTCATGTAATAGTATAGTCCATCCTTAATATCTCTGAAACTTCTGCTCACATTATTGTCTCATATCTCTGCACCATATTGTAAAAATTATTTTAAGATCCGTTTTACAGTTTGCTGCTTGTTTCTTCATTTGGCTGATCTGCTTAGCGTATTTTTTATATTTTAACATCTCAATAATTATAATTTTATATTTCTATTTAATTGTTTTTGCCTGTAAATTTTAAAGGATTTTTCTCTCTTTGCTTACCCATTTTCATCCTTTTAAAAATGTAAGTTGCATTGGGTTTTTGTTTTTTGTTTTTAGTACTCTATCCTATACAGTTTCATATTCAGAAGTCTTGGGTGGTGGTGGGATAGCTAATATTTTTATTTTGTGTCTGATAACCCACTTATGCCTTTTATAAAATCCCTCATGAGTTCATTTTTTTCTTATTCACAGGTAACAGTATTTCTAAGAGAATGTGCATTTAAGCCTTTTCTATCTAGCAGGGACTTTTTCTCCTCCTTCTAGTCTTCCTGGTCCACTGTGAGCCCATGTCCCCCCTTTTCCACTTGCAGCTACCTCAAGCAGCTGGTTGCCTAGATGGAGCTTACCCTGTGGAACTACGTGTTGCCCCGATAGTGCTGAGGTTTTCTTTCCTTCCTCTGAGAGTGGCTGCAGTCCTGGGGTCTCAGTAATACAGGTGGAATCTTGTTTCCATGGGTAGCTTTGTTTTCATAGGTGTCTCGTTGGCTCAAGACAAAAGATCTTCAAGTTTCAGTGCACTGTATAGGACACAGACCTGTGCTTTCTTTTTCACAAAATGGCCATTTAGCCTCCCTTTCTCTGACACAGTGCTCTCTCAGTGCTACACTTAGGGGTACAATGACCATTTATTTATTTATTTATTTTGGTTTTTCGAGACAGGGTTTCTCTGTGTAGCCTTGACTGTCCTGGACTCGCTTTGTAGGCCAGGCTGGCCTCGAACTCACAAAGATCCACCTGCCTTTACCTCCCAGGGGCTGGAATTAAAGGTGTGTACCACCAACAATGACCTTTTAAATTTATCATGGAATTTTCCCTATGAACATCATCCAATGCCTTCCCATAATTTTCTGGAGTACGTGAAAGTCTTCAGCATGATGCACTGGTCTCTGTGTTGCTCCAGCAGTCCTGACCTCATGACCTCATGGCCTCATGGCCACATGGCCTCATGGCCTCATGGCCTCATGGCCTCGTGGCCTCATGGCCTCATGGCCTCATAGCCTCATGGCCTCATGGCCTCATGGCCTCATAGCCTCATGGCCTCGTGGCCTCATGGCCTCATGGCCTCATGGCCTCATAGCCTCATGGCCTCATAGCCTCATGGCCTCGTGGCCTCATGGCCTCGTGGCCTCATGGCCTCGTGGCCTCATGGCCTCATGGCCTCATGGCCTCATGGCCTCATGGCCTCATGGCCTCATAGACTCATGGCCTCATGGCCTCGTGGCCTCATAGCCTCATGGCCTCGTGGCCTCATGGCCTCGTGGCCTCATGGCCTCGTGGCCTCATAGCCTCATGGCCTCATGGCCTCATGGCCTCATGGCCTCATGGTCTCATGGCCTCACGGCCTCATGG
The DNA here is from genome assembly GCF_903995435.1 of Acomys russatus. Classification (NCBI taxonomy): domain Eukaryota; kingdom Metazoa; phylum Chordata; class Mammalia; order Rodentia; family Muridae; genus Acomys; species Acomys russatus. Next base: position 55,859,729 of record NC_067158.1, read on the forward strand.
TCTCATGGCCTCACGGCCTCATGGCCTCATAGCCTCATGGCCTCATGGTCTCATGGCCTCATAGCCTCACGGCCTCATGGCCTCATAGCCTCATGGCCTCATGGCCTCATAGCTTCATGGCCTCACCTCATGGACTCATGGCCTCATAGCCTCATGGCCTCATGGCCTCATAGCCTCATGGCCTCATGGCCTCATAGCTTCATGGCCTCACCTCATGGCCTCATGGCCTCATAGCCTCATGGCCTCATGGTCTCATAGCTTCATGGCCTCACCTCATGGCCTCATGGCCTCATAGCCTCATGGCCTCATGGTCTCATGGCCTCATGGCCTCGTGGTCATGCATGACGTTTGCTGTCCTCTTCATGGGAAAGGGTGAAAGCCTTTTTAATTGAGAGTGGTCTCACTCTGATGTAACGACTCTGCAGTCAGTTTTTCAAACCGCAACATCTAGAGAGATCCGAATATCACACAAGTGAGAATAAAACGAGAAATCCTCCAAGTTGATTTAAATACACTACCTGGCTAATCTGTTTCTGAGAAAGTTGTTTTTTAATTGCAAGAATAGCTGGCCAAGGATGAAAATGTAAATAAGTTGTGATCCTTGAAATCTGAGCTTTTTAATTAAAAAAATAACACTACATAATGCTAATTTTTGCTATCACTCAAACGCTTTAGACAGGAAGTCAGGCTGGGGCAACGGTTGGTCCGCAGGGGCTGCTGAGATGCCTACTATTTTAATTTACTCCAAGTCTGTCGAAAGACTCCTGAACGCTGGGGAGAGGAGACCCAGGCTGGCTGAGGAGAAATGAATCGGCAGATTAAATTGGAAACTTCTTTGGGTCAACTGGGCAACACCAAGAAACAAAACAAAACATCGTTTGCTGAAAAAAAAAAAAAGACTATGGACTTGAACTTTATGTTTCATAAATAAAGCGGCCACATGGCGAGCCGTTGCCTGTTCTCATTGTGCAGCGGTTTTATCACGAGCAAAGAGCTTTATGGGTAGATTCTGAAGTCTGTGTGAGAACAGCGTTAGTGAGGAGCTCCTAGGTGAGGCCGCACGACATGGGATGGGTTCGCTCACACTCCACGTCTTCCAGTGGTGCCATAGTGCTAACAAGTCAACACAAGGCCAGCACACTCGGCAGCATCTCACACACGGTGACGTCTTAAGAGTAATTTGAAAGACTTTCCCCAACAAATAAAATAACGGTAAGTTAACTATACTTTTGTGAACTGTGTGCTTGGGAACTCCTTAAATTTATTTGTTTCTTTATTTATTTGTGTGTGTGTGTGTGTGTGTGTGTGTGTGTGTGTGTCATGGTTCATGCACCGAGGTGAGAAGAAACCTTGTGGGAGTTGGCTCTTCCCTTCTGCCTGCCGGAAGTCCTACCTATTTCCTGCCCAAGCCGTAGGCCACAGGCTTTTTTTTTTTTTTTAATTGACAGGTGTTGTATCCATACAATACACAAGAGGTTCCTTGTACAAGGCCTTTAATGCTGAGCCATTCCTCATGTGGAGGGACATCTTATTTTATTACTTAAAGTGTTGGTTAGGCTTATGTTAATTCGACACACAAACTACTAGAGTTATCTGAAAGGAAGGAGCCTTAATTAAGGAGATGCCTTCATAAGATCCAGCTGTAAGGCATTTTCTTAATTAGTGATTGATGGGGGAGGGCCCATCCCATTGTGGGTGGAGCCATCCCTGGGCTGGTGGTCCTGGGTTTTGTAAGAAAACAGGCTGAGCAAGCCATTGTGAGCAAGCCAGTCAGCAGCACCCCTCCATGGCTTCTGCATCAGCTTCTGCCTCCGGGATTCTGCCCTGACTTCCTTTGATGATGAGCAGTGCTGTGGAAGTGTAAGCCAAGTAACCTCAGCCCCAACCCCCACCCCAACCTGATGTTTGGTCATGGTGTTTTGTCACAGCAATTGAAACTCTAACTGAGACACTTAACGAATCTTTAATTTAGGCTGCGTATTGCCATGTAGCCCAAGCCAGCTTTGAGCTCAAGATCCTCCAAGTGCCAGGATCACAGTCATGTGCCACCACACCCAACTATGTTTTCTCTGTTAAAAACCTATGATGAAGCCAGGCGTGGTGGTGCACGCCTTTAATCCCAGCACTCGGGAGGCAGAGGCAGGCGGATCGCTGTGAGTTCAAGGCCAGACTGGTCTACAAAGTGAGTCCAGGATGGCCAAGGCTACACAGAGAAACCCTGTCTCGAAAAAAAAAAAAAAAAAAAAAAAAAAAAAAAAAAAAAAAAACAACAACAACAAAAAAAAAAACCTATGATGAAAACTCAACTGGATACAAGTAAAAAAAAAAAAAAAAAGTGATCACAACATCACTTGTAAGGAATCAAAACCCCCAATGTTCACTAATTACAGCCATTTTATATGAAGTTCATCTAAAAAGAGTATAGCTTGTGTGAATAGCTTATTTTTATTTCTTGTAATGAAATCTCTGAGGCCTAGCTCTACCATCAAGAAGTCAGGAGGTTTTCATTCAATTAACTTAAATTATGTAATGTCAAAATGAGTGATGGCTGGGAGTCTGATGGCTGGTATAATTCTGGTGAGAAATTATATTTCACACATTGGTTTATTTCGTTAGAATTTTCTTGGAGCAATAAAAATAGTGTTATACAGAAATTCATTCGATCTAACCCCACACATACTGCCATAAATGCCTCTTGCAAATCCCACAGTCTGAGTGATGATGACAAATCCCCCAGAAGGAAATTTTAGTAGCAAAGCCGGGCTATCCCGGACCGAGAGAGAGAGAGAGAGAGAGAGAGAGAGAGAGAGAGAGAGAGAGAGAGAGAGAGAGAGAGAGAGAGAGAGAGAGAGAGAGAGAGAGAGAGAGAGAGAGAGAGAGAGAGTGTTGTCTGGTATAGTTCTAGATTCCAGGTAGGAAATTTAAAATAGCCAACAGTGAATGTTTTCAACTGTTTAGGTTGGAACATTTTCTAATTGCACCATAATCTTTTTTCCTAGAGCGGGTCATATGTGCCTCACGAGCAGGCTCTTATGAATGACTCACAGTGCATACCTTTGTGGTCTGGCTGCTAAAGGATCAGATCTAGATCTCGGTGTCTGAAGCACTCCCTCCACACCCCGTGGGTTCACTTTTTTCTCTTGGGGAAATTGCTAAAGAGCATGCTATGATAATTACATAATAATTTCAATATCTTGCTGCAGATCAACAAGGACACAGGTGTCGGTGAGCTGGTCACACTCTCTTCTCCTCTTGTCAGTTTGGTAAGGTCTGGTCCCGAGTCCAGAGTCTCTGCATACTGTGTCCCCTGTCTTCCAGTATTCAACAAGAAAAGGCGACCAGAGGAACTGCAAACGAACATCAGAGAAGCAGGATTCTTCTCTGCCATCATTTCTTTGTGTCACTGGAATCTGGAATCGGCAAGGATGTTGTTCAGAATGCCCAGGTCACACACTGAGTGTTGCTTGGATGTGTGACACCTTCTCTCCTTTAAATGCTAGGGAGCAACGGTCCTATATGAGAGGCAGCGTATCAACAACAGCTGAGCTGGCTGCAGTTGCTGAGCTTCGCTTCTGTTACTGGTGGGCAGGGAGGAGAGAGAAGTTAAAGTTTCAAAATGCTGAAAAGTGATCTGCGGGCTGGTGAGATGTCTTAGCTGGCATGCCCCTGATGCCCAGAGTTCAGTTCCTGGAACCCTCATGGTGGAAGGAGAGAACCGACTCAGAATATTGTCTTGGACCTCCATGTGCACGCTGTGATACACGTGATAGACACGAGCATGCGCACACATAATAAGTAAACACATGCAAAAATAAATAGACATTTACCAAGTCCCTTCCGACACCTGTCTCTTGTCTCTCACATGTTAAGAATGGGTTTTGCATCTTTAACTGTTTGGGAAAAAAAGAGCAATGTTTGTAAGAGTGAAAGTTACATGAAATTCAAATCTGAGCGCCCATGAATAAAGTTTTATTGGAAGGCAGCCATGTTCACTCATTCCTGTATCACAGCTGTTCCCTTGCTACATCAGAGCAGAGAGCCTGGGACAGAGACCATGTGGCCCTCAGAGCCTGGAATTGTTTCCTGTCTGGCTTTGGCTCAGAAAACCTTTGTTGACCACTGGTTTAGGAGAACAATTTTTTTTTTTAACCTTTGGAGATTTGCTATTTGGACTTAGAAGCACAGCTTTCCCATACGTACAAAGGCCCAAACACTCTTAAGAACAGTGACGAGGAGGAGTTGTCCCCAAAATTTCATTATGGAAATACCAAACACATCTGCACATAAGTGAGTTTATATACAAAGGCATTAAACATCTTAAATAGATACCGTATTTCAAGTTGGCCACCAAGTGCCATGGTAATTATGAAAACAACTTATCCATTTAAGGAATAATATTTGTTTAACGATGGCAGCGATGTGCTCTAGTACATTTTAACAATTTATTTCAACTTTTGTATGTGATTTGTGTGATGTGTACGTGTGTATATGGGTGGACTCGTTCGTATGTGAGAGAGTATGGGCACACGCAAGCCATGGCAAGGATGTAGGGTTGAGATGACAAGCTTGAGTGCTGGTCCTCACCTTCTACTTTGTCTTCACTGCTGCACATGCGAGGCTAGTTGGCCTGTGAGCACCTGAGCGTCTTTTGTTTCCATCTCCCTTCTTACACAGAAGCAGTGAGGCTACAGAGCTGTATCAGCACGCCAGGCTTTACACGGGCGTCAGGGGTTTAAAATCAGGTCCTTGTGATTGTTTGACATTTTCTACTCCCTGAGCTACCTCCTTAGCCCCATATATTACAGTTTTTGCCACCTTACCCAAGTTGACCAAAGACATGATTTATTTCAAAGTGTTCAGAATTTATTAAGACAGGTTAAAAAAAAAAGATCAATATCACTCACATTTTGACTACTAAATTTTAAAAATAAAGCCCATTGTATCAGTCTATATTCTGCTATGATGACAAAACCTCTGAGGCTGGGTAAGTTATAAAGAAATGCAATTCATTTTCAGAGGTCAAGATGCTGGGTCTGTCAGTGCCATTGTTGTTGTTTGTTTGTTTTCATATTCCCTTGGTGACATGGGATCACATGGCAAGAGTAAAGAATGAAAATGTACGTGTGTATGTATGTATGTACGTACATGCATCTTTTGGAGTCTCTCCATATTCTTATAACGCTGCTGGAATCCGCCATTGGGGCACACCCTGCTGACCCTGTCTAATCCTTCTCCCCTTCACAAAGGCCCCTCCTCTAAACATCACATTCAGGTTAAGTTTCCCCACTTGGCTTCTGCACATGGGGATTCAATTTCAACACACAGACTCTTGAAAGACAGACTTACCTACACTCAGGCTACAGAACGCAGAGATAGTGTATTGAAAATCTTGAGGGTTAAAAACAATCAATCAATCAATTAAACAAACAAACAAAACCCCAACCCCTGCAAGTTCTCCTTTGCATAAGGGCTGGACAGACTGACTTGGATTTATGGTAGGTCCTAGGTGAGTCCATACAGGATGAAAGGGCTGTCCTTGACCCTGGTAAGAAAAGGAGTTGGCTATTCCTGGCATAGTGGTTTGGGGTAACTGAAGGGGCACATACTTGAAGTAAATGGTGAGGCAAGTACCTTCAGATCATTTCTTTCGGAGCCCAAGTGAGGTGCGATGTAGCCAAGAATTCAGAGCAGAAGTCAAAAAATTGAGCAAGGCTTGTCCTGTTCTCTGTTGGGAGCCTGGAGAGACAGCCTTAAACTGTTTGGTCCCAATGTGAAGAGACAGTCAGAATGGTGGTAAGAGACTGCCAGGAAAAACATAGAATTCAGGTTTTAGAGGCTCTTTAGAACTACATGTATTGGGGAGGAGCTCTACAGGCTCCTCACACCCAAAGACTAAGGAGGAAGCTGGTAGTGCTGGCTATAGAGTTGCTATAATGATGGTGATTCGCCCTTCACCAGCAAACAAGAAGTGACCGTAAGCTTGATGTGAGGCAGGTTGGTGCCATTCATGGCACTGGCCACAGATGAAGGTTCTGGGTGCATTCTTATGTCTGGAGATAAGGCCAGCACTGGCCAGCCACAGGCTTCTTCAGTAAGTTTCACCCAGAAACCAGGTGGGACCCGTGGCTGACAACAGCCACTCTCAGGATCTGAAGAGGTTCTCCTGACAAGGTGACCTAAGCTACATTCTACCAGTTAGGCCCCCAGGGATGACAAGGAACCCAGACATCTCTGTCAGAGGTTAACTTGAAGTCAGCAGAACAAATAGTTGCAGTCTTCCATGAGAAGACTCTGATATCTGTCGGCATGAGCCTCCTCACCCTCTCACCATCCTCACCATCCTTACCTTCCTCACCCTCCTCACCCTACTCACCCTCCTCACCTTCCTCACCCTCCTCACCCTCCTCACCTTCCTCACCCTCCTCACCCTCCTCACCTTCCTCACCCTCCTCACCTTCCTCACCCTCCTCACCCTCCTCACCATCCTCACCCTCCTCACCTTCCTCACCCTCCTCACCTTCCTCACCTTCCTCACCTTCCTCACCCTCCTCACCTTCCTCACCTTCCTCACCCTCCTCACCATCTTCACCTTCCTCACCCTCCTCACTCACACAGACATGCTTATCGAGGTCAAGGAACTATTATGGAAACTGGATCTCATTGGAGAACACACGTGCCAATTTTTGATTCCTTCACTCTATTCGTTATTGCAATATAGTTTTGTTTGAATCAGTGGTAGAAATGTTTTGATCATCTCCATGACTAAAAACAGATATTTCTATCACTACTAAGAACACACATGACATAAAAATGCCATGAATTTACCTTTACCAGATGTGACATACCACTGAATCACTTCCTATCTCTTTTACAAATGCTATTCGTGCCCTGGTAAATTAATTTTATGACTTCCTGGGTGATTTGTGACCTACAGCATGAAGACAAAGATGAGCACAACTTTTGTCCCTTTGTGGCACAGATCCTCGTTCTGCCCTTCATCACCCTCTTCTGATGGCTCACCGGTCCCGAGTTGCAAGAGCGGCCATGTATGAACGCCACCTCCGTGGTATTCATTGTGGCAGTCTAAGTGCTTTCACTTGTGTCTGATAAAAACCCATCCCCCAGCTGGCTTAAGGCACAAATAAAAGCACTGTCTCGTGTATTGGAAAGAGCAGGGCAGTGCTCATTATGAGCTCAGATGGAGACAGTTGTGAGCTTCTTCTCCCGACTCTGGGACTCTCCTTTGTGCTTGATTAGAATTAACTTATTCTTGGTTAAGATAATGTTTTGGATAGCCCCAAGCAAACACCCCCATACTTCAAAGGTCAAAGGCCTGCTCACCTTGTTCATATCTTAAATCTCATGAAAGCATTCTTAGTAATCCCACGCGAGTTCTCTGCTCAACCTTGCTTGCGAGATCTGCTCACAGATTCCAGGCAGGTAAGGGATTCTGATTAGTCCAGTGTGGTCTCAGGCCCACTGGCCAGCAGAAGGACACTGTGATTGATAGTCCCTACATCTGGAATAGGAAAAGATGGTTGTTATTATAAGAGGGGGCACATTTGTTCAGATTAGGAGTAAAATTAGAAGTGGTAGATGATAGACTGGAGGTGTGGAGGAGGTTTTATATGTATGTAAATAAGTTCCTATCAATAAACTAAGTCTAATGTCCAACATTGCCACACTTTACAATGTCTTAGAAATATAAGTGGGGGGAGGGGGAAGGGAAGGCTGGAGGGGGGGAGAACTAAAATCAGTGGGGGAGCATGGCTTGGATGGGGGAGGTTTCCAGGAGTCTATGTTGGTGACTCTAACTGAGACTTCTACCAGCAGGGGATTTGTAGCCTAAAAATGGCCACCTCCTGCAACCAGACAGAACTTCCAGTGGGAGGAGGGAGTCACTAATCCATCCATAAAACTTTCAACCCAAAATGTGTCCTGCCTACAAGTAGTGCAAGAATAAAGATGGAACAGAGATCAAGGGAACAGCCAAATAATGACTGGCCCAACTTGAGACCCACCCCATGCGAGAGAACCAACCCCTGTTATTATTAACAATACTCTGCTATGACTGCAGACAGGAGCCTAGCATAGCTGTCCTCTGAGAGGCTTCACCCATCAACTGATGGAAACAGATACAGAGATGCACAGTCCAACAGACTTGTGAGAGTGGGATGAAGGATTGAGGGAGCTGGAGGGGTCAAGGCCAACACAAGAAGACCTACAGAGTCAACTAACCCAGGCCCATGGGGCCTCACAGAGACTGACCCGCCCACCAAAGGGCATGCACAGGCTGGACCTAGGCCCCCTACACGAATGTAGCAGATGTGCAGCTTGTTCTTCATGTGGGTCCCCTAACAATTAGAGCAAGCCAGTCTCGCTCCTGTTGCGACTTGATGTACCATCGTGGTGGTGGTGGTGGGGAGGCTCCCCTTCTCTGAGAATAAGGGTATGGAGTAATGGGGGAGGGTGTGTGAAGGCAGGACAGGGAGGAGAGAGGGGAGGGGCCTTCGATCAGGCTGTAAACTGAATTTTTAAAAAGTTAAAAAAAAAAAAAGAGAGAACTCTAAGTGGAGGTATGTAGAATATGAAGGATTACTGAAGCATTGGGTTTGGGGTAGTCAGTTGGAATAGCATTGCAGATAACTCCAACTGTCGTAGCTGCTTTAGTCTCAAAGTAGAGAAGCCACGTTGGATTCCGTGCCTGATGCCTCTTCTGTCTTCAGTAGAAGTACATTGAAAAGCATAACTTGCACGCTGAGAGAATGAATGGCCGGACAAAGTGGAGAGCAGAGCCTGTAAAACAGAGGAAACCCACGGAGTAGGAATGAGTGCTGGTGCCAAACACTGGGTCACTGGTGAAAATAGCATCATTGATGCATTTGCTGTTGGAGGATGCAATGATGGGTTGTTTCCTTACTATATACCTGGTTGTGCCTGTTACACCCAGGTAACTTATTTGGCTAAGTTCTTGAAATAACTCACAGGAGGTGTGTGCAAGCCAGGGTCAAGTGCGGAGGAAATGACTGACTTGCAAGGGTGGAGGTCAGGGCCTTTGCCGTGTTGGCCCTTTATGTTACCCCAGAACTGAACAACACAGACCATTTAGGAAGGAAACGTTAAACGAAGAGGTAATTTTGTCACCAATTGCATTGCAGTTTGTAGAAGAATTCTACATAATATATAAATTTTAGGGTGACTTAAAAGTTCTGTGGAAGATGGTAAAGCCGAGGAGGGGCCTATGAAGACAGAAGTGGGGACCTTCTGTTTTTGTTTGTTGTTTGTTTGTTTCTCCCCCAGAAAATGTTTTTTTCTAAGAAAGAGAAAATGGCTGCCTAGGAGCAACTTAACACTTTTCCAAGGCCAGTTTGCTTCTCCTCCTGCTCTCCCCTCTGATGAAAGCCAGCCCCTCCTGGAGCCTTGGGAAACTGGGGTGGCCTCTCTTCTGGGCGCACTGGGAAAGCTAAGCCCCTTGCTGAGAAAGAGTGGTGCTGGGGAGAACCCATCCACTGTCAAGAACGGTTCAATTAAATATGGATGCCAATTAATTTAATTTATATTCCTCCGTGAAAAAGATGTCATTTTATTATACATGCCCTGGAAGGATGCCAGGAGACCAGACTAATAAATTACATCTCTACCAACATAACATGGAATCACAGAGTAATCAGATAATTATTAAGTGCCCACCTGTGTTTGTGCCTCTACCTTGCAGAGATCCAGCTTATACAGGTCTGCCAGCAGGGCCTGCCCCTACAAGGGCCACTCTCTCTGTACTCGGCTTTTACTCTTATCCACTTGTCTCCAAGCTTTGGGTATATGTCTTGGGAATAACTGAAAATGTGGGTAGTCGGTGGCTCTTGGCAGCGGCTCTTAATGGGTCCATTTAATGAAGACGGGGGTGAATGATGGGGAACTGTAAATAATATAATCTATTCAAACTAATTACGGAATTACCTACTCTGGTTCCACAGAAAGCTTGCTGTGGGGATTCCACTGCAGACTCGGGCCAGTGGTGGGAAACAGTGCCCAACACTTACAGAGGTCCAGCGCCATGCCAGGCTACAGGCTTTATTCTGAATCTTTGCAGAAGTCTTTCAAGGTAGGTATTTTTCCTTAAGTTTTTTTTCTTAAAAAGTTTTATATGAGCAGTGCATCTACATTACTCCCGTCTCACCTTCCTCTGTCTCTTCCATGTCTTCCCTTAAATTCATGACCTCTTCTTTACCATTGTTACATGCATATACACTTACTATATACATGACATATACACTTACATATATATGTGTGTGTGTGTATATATATATATATATATATATATATATATATATATATATATATGACTTAATAAACCCATTTAGCTTTGGTTGGTTGTGCATGTGTTTTGAGCTGACCACTTGGAATTAGGTAACCTAAGTGGGCCTCACTCATCTGTGGAGAAAACCAATTCTCCCTCACGCTCAGTGGCCGCTGACTGCCTGTAGCTCTTCATCTAGGGGTGGGACTGTGTGGGATTTTCCTTGTCTGTGTTGACACATTGGCTGATGCTGTCATTGTGCTGATCTTGTTCAGGCGACTGTATTGTTGAGAGCTCATGGATTCATTTCCCCTGTCACTTCTAGGGGACACTATCTACGCGCAGCAGATGGTCCGAGCCTCTGGCTCTTAAAACCTTTCTGCCCCATCTTTGCCCACCTTCTAAGGTAGGGATCTTTTAGTCGACTCTCCTCGTTTTAGAGAATTAGCTCTAGGAAATAAAGGGACGTGAGCTGAAACAATCTTCTCAAGGTCGGGGAAAGGCACACACACGAGCTTAGCCTTGCCGATTCACAGTCCGAGGACCTGTTCTGATGGTCAGTTTCCATGGAGGATGAGCTCATGATTGCTGTAGGTGCTGTCACAACGGACCATTCCGTTAAATCGCGAACACGCGGTTATATTGCCTCTGCCATGGAAGCCCACCCTGTTCTCTTGTTTCTTCACAGTCAGGAAAGCCTGTTACTAAGTTGCAGCAAGTTCCCAGGCAGTCATATGCTAAGTGCACCCAGTTACTCATTGGGCACTTACCAGACACCTGCTATGTGCCACCTGCTCCTCTGTGTCCCAGAACACAGTAAAGAGGAAGTAACACTGGCGGAGAAGACAGATGCCCCTAACATGGAATTACAGTGTGGAGAAAGTGCTGCGAAATCACTAAGGGGGAAACATTCATTTTTGCCATTTTTTTCAGCCACCCATTTCCTCTCTGACTTCCATGAACTAGGCAGCATTTCGGGAGGTAGGATAAGAACAGACACCAGTGCCACCGGCCTGAATCCACGCCTCCTCTCCTTTACTGCCCATCCCTGGGTCTGTCTTACCCCTTGGGGGCCACTCCCGCATGTGTTTGGACACTGTGGTCTGTGTGTACACATTTTGACCTGGAGCCTCTTACAGCCAGGAAATGGCTTCTGTGAGTGACAGTTGCAGTAAATGTTTGGCTGAGAAGTGTTGGGATTCAGGGCTTACACAGGGGCCAAGAGAGGAGCTGCATGTAGGTGAACATGCAGTTGTGGTCCCTTTGCTTCACCTGAGTCTGGGCACATGCACAGGACAAGGACAGCAGGAGGAGGGTTAGAAAATGGACCTCAATCCAGTGGCTTCAACATCACTTCACATCCTCAGATGTGCGCACGCTGGCCTCTAGATGCTCAGGACCCACATCTGTGTTTTCACAAAGTCTCCCGGTGTTTCACTCACACTCTGCTTCAAGGGCACTGTGCCTACGCCCTTCTTTTTATACATGACAAGGCTGAGGCTATCAGATATCCTGCGCAGGAGGAGGGGCCTGTTCAATCAACCACGAGGAATTAATTGTACAATACCTCCTTGGGGACAAGTTTCCAGGGTCTGAGAGTAATACTTCCCATTTGGGGGGCACCTTTATATATTTCAGTGGTAACTATGAGATACTACAGCTCTCAAAAACTAAATATCTTTCAAGCAACTCAGGTTTACAATGGCCTGGAATAAGATTTACAGTGAGTGACCCAAGAAAAGAATTTCATTAGGTCACCATCAAAGGAGTTAAAGGGAAGTTGGTGATGACAAACCACTCCAGAAAAGGACTTGAGGACGAGTTAAAGGACCGTTTGTTTTGCTAAAGCCTTTTTAGTCTATAGTCATGAGTTTAGGGAAATGATGATAACAAAAAAGCAGGTTTTGGATTTGCATTCTGGCGTTTGAAGGAGCTAAACACTGGTCACAATCCTGGGGAAGCTCCAACACTACACAGGTCTTCCCACTTGCACATCTAAGTTTTAAAGACGTTGTTTCTAGTTCCAATGCAAATGGCTTATGGGGACTTCCTTAGTCAAAGCCAACCATCCCCCACTTTTTAAGCCATTCCTTTGGAATTTTATTCTCATTTGCTAGCACATTTTGGAACTCAGCCTTTTCCATGTTGTCCCCCCCCCCCACTTACTATGCCCAAAAGAATATGAAAGAGAGAGAGAGAGAGAGAGAGAGAGAGAGAGAGAGAGAGAGAGGTAAACAGAACAAGGTTTGATAAAGGAGACTACTGGTGCTGGTTTATGATTTTTAAAAAAAATGGAGCTGGTAGTAGAACTCAAGGGCCTGTGTTCTATCAATAGTGATAGCAGAGAAAATGTGTGATTTTATTTCTGCATAAAACAGAATTGTTTTTCTGTCATTTAAGGCCCATTTATTCAGCTAAAACTATCAGCATGTTGCACCCCCCCCCCCATATTCTGTTGGTTTTTCTCTTTTCGTCTCCCTTCTGTTCCCCTCAACCCCTTTCTGGTGTTTATTAAAGAAAATCCCAGACAGCATATCATATAGCTCATTTCCTATAGAAATTTCCTGAAGACCACAAGAGAAAATAGGCTGGGAAAGTGATTTCTTAAGATTGTGTTATTCACCAAAATAGGCACTTTTTGTTACTGAGACAGGGGGAAATGTAATGTTTCCAAAACTTCCACGTGACACCATGGGTGGAGAGTTTTGATCATCTTTCTCCACAACACTCCCACAAAGGCTTTGGGGAGGGAGTCTCTGGGGACGTTTAAATCTTCCTTTACTATGAAAATAATAACAGAATCCCTGAAATTTCAGGTATTTGCAAACCCAAAAAGAGGCAAATATTATTCTTGGGCACTGTTTTTTAGGTTAAAACCTACCCATGTGTGATGTTGGGGGGACACTCCTTACATAGTTATCCCTGCCCTAACCCCAAGGGTATTGTGACCCCAAAACAGTTTGGACTTAGAGACAAATGCATTGCATGCAGTTGTTTTAATGTTCGCACTTCTGAGATTTATGGAGTCTCAACTAATTTAGAAGTTTGGTTGTTTCCCATTAGCAAAAATCATCCAACTAAACTTGAGCAGAACAGCCCCTGAATAAGCCAAACCGACAAGGGCTCTAAATGAGGAAATTAATTATAGCCAGTGTCCCAGGGAAAAGAACCCCACTGTGGCACGGAGAATGTAATTAATGGGAGGGAAGTGCCAACAAATCACTCTTTAAAATATTAACGCTATCAAAGAACAGCTGGGTAAGGAGGAAACACGACCCTTGGGGGACTGATGGAGGGGCTGTTGCTGCTGTACAGTTTCACGCAGTTGTGATGTAATGAAATTCCTCAATTCTTAACTGAAAAAAAAAATGAAGATATTAAGTAGTGTGGTTCTGGGAAAGTTATTAAGTGTTGGTGTGCCTCTGAGCTTGATCATTTTATTATGATCATTGCAAGCTCACATTTGCTGTGGTTCCTAAATGTCTTTTCCTTTATTTTCCTGAAAAACAAAACAAAACCACCTTGTCCCCCCAAAAAAACTAGAGTTAAAAAGAGCAACCTTGAAACCCAGCGACGTTGTTTTCCTATATAAATAAAAACTCATTGCCTACGAAATTTCTACTAAAACCACTTCCTCCATATGCTTCAATTAAGTTCTTCGTCAAGGAAAATGTAATTTCGCTTTACTTAACAGCTTGTTAACTTATTATTGTCCCCCCCCCACCATATCTATTACAGAGCAATACAGTTAAATTTTTACACAGTCCTCTTCAGCACGTGGCGTGCTTGGTATTTACTTTTATAATTAAATGATCCTATCAATATTTAAGACCAGAAGCTAGAAGTAATTCTTTACCCGGAATGGAATTTAATTTATATATTAAAAAATAAACCGTTTTATTCAGCATTGAAGTTTTTCTTGAAGCCTCTGGGACCCTGGGCAAGCTGCGGGTGTGATAAATACTTCTGACTGCACACTTCTGTTGGCGGTGCTTTGACACCTTCCATTTGTTTCATGAGACCTGCTAACATCTAAATCGGTGACAGGGTATTCAAAGTGTTTGACAAACCGTGTAGCTAAGACGAACGTCCTTACACGTAACCGAACCAATAAACCCGGAAAGGAAACACAGGTTGCAGTAAAAATAAAGCCTTGAGGTTAGCCTGGCTTTCATATAGCTCAGGCTTCACAAGGCTCTCCCCGCGGCTGGAGGAGCCATGCCCCTGCAAACAGCCCACAAGGGACACATCATTTAAATAAATGTGTTTCTTTGCCCGAACAGAAGTTCAGATAGGCTCGATTATCATTAATTCTACTCTTTTATTTCCTTTGCGGGCACGAAGACCGAAATCCTGGTCTTTGAAGTGCGGCTGGCGGAGCTGACCCGGGTCCTCTCCGGCGCCGGCTCAGCGGTGCGGGAAGGGGGCGGCTGAGAGTGAACTTGTGTGCAAGTTGGAAGGGAGGGGCCAGGAGGGTGGGAGTGAGGTGCAAATGTTGGTGACCCTAAAAATCAGGTTTGCCGGAGAACTAAACGAATCTCAGAATCGGCGGCCCAGGAACAAAGTAGGTCTGTGCAGAAGCTGACACAAAAGTTGATGAATTCTAGCCGCCGCGCTCGGTTTTATTTTTGTTTTTAAGTGAAACTCAAGAAGGTCAGCGTGTCCCTTCGCGAGCTGGCGTGCGTGGACGGAGGCGGCACGGTAGCTATGTGGCAGACAGGTGGGGGGCGGGGGCCGGTTCCCTCAGTGTCACCACCATGTCTCAGGGGAGCGCCATGGGTGGGGGCGGCGGGGAGACTCGCGTGAACCTGCGGGCGTCCCGGACCGCACCGCGGTGCGCCCTCTGTGATTAGCTCGCGCGGCAACCCGGGAGGGCGGACTCTCCTCACCCCCGTGTCTCCTCCTCCCTCTGCCTTTTTAAAAGGGACGTCCGGCAGGCAGAGCTGTCAGCCACCCCGAGCCCTCTGCACTTGGCCGCTGGCTCGGCTGTGTCTTGCGGCCCGCGTGACAGTCACGGGCGGGAGCTGAATTAGTCGCTGGTCCCCGTGAACCCGCACGTGGAGAGCCAAGCTGAGCTCCCGGCTCTGCCCAGTACCTGGCGACAGCCCCACGATCCGGACCCCGCTTTGGAGTTGGTAGTCTGGGGCTCGACGGCCTCGTGGAAAGCGGGGTGCGAGGAGGCTCCGGCCCGGCTGCTCCTAGCGCGATGAGCCGGGCCAAGGGCCGCCGCTGCCTTGGTTGCGGCCCCCGAGGTGGCCTCGCGCGCGCCCTGGTCTCCTCGCCCCTGCGCAACACTCCGTCCTCCGGCGAGCGGAGCCTGCAGCGCAACCCGCGCCTCCTGCCCAGCCGCTGCTAACCCGAGCGAGCGAGTTCTCGACCGCGGGGTCTGCTGGCCGCTCAGTGCCTCGGGGGAGGCGGAACCGTGGTCCCCGGAGCCCCGGCTCCGCCCCCCTACTCTCCAGCTGCCACCCGGGCGCCGGGTGGCAATGGGGGCGCTGCTGGCGCTCTGCCTCCTCGTGGGCTTGTTGAGCTGGGGCCCAGCGGGCACGCAGCAGCCTGGGGAATACTGCCACGGCTGGGTGGACGCTCAAGGCAACTATCACGAGGGGTTCCAGTGCCCCGAGGACTTTGATACGCAGGACGCCACCATCTGCTGCGGCTCGTGTGCGCTGCGCTATTGCTGCGCAGCAGCAGATGCCAGGTTGGAGCAGGGCGGCTGCACCAACGACCGAGGAGAGCTGGAGCATCCCGGTATCACGGCGCGTAAGTGTGGCTCCTCTCTCACCCGACAAAGGCACGCCTTCCTAGTTCGGGGAGCAAACTAGACACAGCTGCGTCTGGGGATCCAGGGAGGAGTGAGTGACCGCATTTCAGGTCCTGGGGTCCTACGGCTTTGCAGTTTGGCTCCCAGTTGCACGTGGTCCCTGAGAGGTTTGGCCCTAGGGAAAGTTTCCCGGGGATCGCAGGGCTGGCTTGCACGTTGGTGCTTCTGGGGAAGACTGGTGGCGCTAGGCTGGGTTTCGTGAGCGCTCTGGTCACTTTTTGAGTCCTCAAAGTGCTGGTGTCAGGGAATGCGACTCTGGTCAAGAGCCCAAGCAGTCCTCAGGCCGCTGGTTTTTTGTTTTGTTTTCTTTTCTTTTCCTTCTTTCTTTTTTCTTTTTCTTTTGTCGAGTGGTAGCATTTCGTCACTCTTCCAACTTTCTTTCATTTCTCTGCATCGAATTACCCTCTCTGGCCCACCTCCTATTGTCACGCTTTTCAGAAACACCCAAGTGTTCTTCGAGGTGAGGATTTAAAATTCAGGGTCACAGGGCTTCCTCAGGTCCCCTATTTTCACATCGGAAAACACGGGTCAAATTTCTGCTCACTTGCTCACTTAAGAGGTGAATAAATCACGACCCCAGCAGAGGAAATTTACACCTTGGAAAAAAAGTTTTCCACTTGAATTGGAACATCAGGGAAACCTTTTACAGCTCGAGGCGATGGTTTTACTGCCAGGAAACCCGAGAAGTGTGCGGAGTTGAGAGCCTGTGACTCCCCAGGACTGTGAGGCAGTGGCCTGGAGCCTGCACACTATGATCCCCAGAATACAGGGAGAGAGAGAGAGAGAGAGGGAAGAGGTCGTCTGAGTCTCACCCTCCAAATGACAACCCAAAAGAAAGGGGTCAGCTTCCCAGTGTTGTCCTTTGGGATTTAATTTTGGTGGTGGGGGTGGGGAGGGTGTCAAAATGCCCAGTCCTTAGGATCTGGGAAGTTGTTTCTAGACCACTTAGTGGAAAGCAGGGAACTCTGGGCTCTTGTGGCCTGTTAGAAAACTAGACTTCTCTGTTCCTCTAGGCAGGGTAAAGCCGGCCTCCTGGGGCCAGGGGTTAGCACTCAGAAAAGGAGAGCAGAGGGTTGGGGCATTCTCCCTGTGTACCCAGTCTGAGATCAGGCCAAACCAGATGGGTAGTGGCCTTGTCTCCTGTCAGCAGTGTAACCTCTGGTGACTTAGCTACACCGGGCCACTTCTTGAATTTAAAATGGGCATATTGCCATGGAAGAGTCAGCTTATTGATGAAACTAGCATACAACCGCTTGGTGTCGTGCACGAGGAAGTGCTGGCCAACTTCACCCTGGCTTTACACACCGCTGCCACTCACACAGGGGACACCGCTGGCACTCACACAGGGGACACTGCTGGCACTCACACAGGGGACACCGCAGGCACTCACAGAGGGACACAGGAGATGCTGAAGAAGTCATACTTAGCAGCCAGCAGGTAACTGTTACCTGTTGCTCACTGGCTGGGTCTTTGGAACAGTAAAATGCTTTCTGATGTGTATTTATATCTGGATAAGAGGGAATTTCTATCTCACATGGCCTTAGTAATAAAAGTTGAACCTGATACAGAAAGCCAGGTAAAGGGCCTTGGTAAACCCAGATGTTTCCTCAGCCGCTCCGAAGCTGGAGGCTGCACCTCAGTGTGGCTTTTTTCCACACAGGGAAGAGACCAGCACACTTGTCCTGCTGCCTTTGGGGAAAGAAGTCTTATCTCTGTCTGCCTTAGAGTTGGAAGCAAACTCCAAGTTGGAGGTTTGCTCTGTCTAAGGGATGCTCTTAGAAAAAGTCTGTGTCACCAGTACTAAGAACTACATGGTGTTCTTTCTGTGGGTGGGCATGTAGACACAGACATATGACGTCTAGAGTCAGGACTGGTGATTTGTGAGGTGGTGGGAGATGGTAAATTTGGGGCTCACCGTGGACTGCTTTATACTGCTCCTGACACCCTGGGGCTTCATTCAACAGGGCTGGTTCTTGTTGCTTAGACTGGAAACATTTGGATAGGAGACAGATTGTCAGTAGAGGAGATGGATGAGGCCTTTAAGTGCCCCACCGTGATAAAACCCCCAAAGCCTAGATTTAAATATACCTGCATGATGATTCCCCCGCCCTCACTCGCCCCTCCCACCCATCCTCTCTCTTCAGGGCACAAATAGGATGATAGACTTTCTGACTTCCAGATGTTCAATATGGTGGCTAATTGCTAACAGAGGCCACAGCTCCCTCCCTGCCAAGAGTAGCAAGATCCTTCCACCATCATTTGTGCTTTGGAGGTTGCCAGTCACGGGGGTCTGACAAGCTGAGCCGACAGCAGTAGCCACGATGAGCCTCTCTGCCTGCCATCCTTAAGATGCCGAAGCAGAGGCTAGGGTTTGATCAGCATTTACCCAGCATCGGTGTGTGTCTGTTTTGCCTTTTAGAGCCTGTCTACGTCCCCTTCCTGATCGTCGGCTCCATCTTCATCGCCTTCATCATCTTGGGCTCTTTAGTGGCTATCTATTGTTGCAGCTGTTTGAGACCCAAGGAGCCCGCCCAGCAACCAATCCACTTCTCCCTCCGCAGCTATCAGACGGAGACCTTACCCATGATCCTCCCCTCCAGCAGTCTCAGAGCACCCTCCAGGCAGTCCAGCACGGCCACCAGCTCCAGCTCCACAGGAGGCTCTGTCCGAAGGTTCTCCTTTGCCAGGGCTGAGCCAGGCTGCCTGGTACCCTCGTCACCCCCACCTTACACAACTGGCCACGCCATACACCTAACCCAGCCGTCCGGTTTCCTGGTGTCGCCCCAATATTTTGCATACCCTGTCCAGCAGGAGCCCCCTTTACCTGGGAAGAGCTGTCCAGATTTCAGTTCCTGTTAACGGTGGTGCCTACAAATAGGCCATACAGAGAAATGGCAGCCAGGTGGAGTGTTGCCCTCCTGGCTAAGCCACGCCCACTTCTGAGGAGATTTGGGGCAATCCACCGCAAGCACGGAAGAAAGGCCCAAAAAGACACAGCACTTTCTGCACATGAGGCCCTTGGCTACAGACACAGGCAGTCTGACTTTGCAAATGTGCCGAACATGACAACTTTTCCACCTTTTGTTAAAAGTATCCGGTGGTTTGATGTTCAGTTTGCAAACTGAAGGAAAATATTTTTACTGGACAATTCAGCTATCCTTTGTAGAAAAGTGCCCTGTGTTCCTTCTCCTGCGTTTATTGAATTATAGTACAGACATATACATAAATAAGGAAGAACATACACTTAATTGTAATTATAAAGGTTCACTAAAAAATTAACTGTTAAGTAAACTTGAGGGGCCAGTGAACCACCTATTTATAATTTTGGGTGCAACCTAACCGTAACTAATATTAGTATGATGAGAATATTTACTTCTTAAATTAATAACAAATTTTGCTTAAAATATGAGTTTTGTTTTTCCAAAACTACAAGGTGTCAGTAACAACATGGGAAGCCTAAAGTCTTAATTATATACTCACTCACACATACGTCGTCACACAGATTCTGTGTACAAGCGCTTCCCCCACCAGCCTGAGGGAATATTTATTACAGATTTTTTTTTGTTCAGCAATATTAGTGTTTAAATGGAAGTTGGACAACTGAGTCTTAAAACATTTATTTGTATAAAGAGGTATATATAAATGTGAAGAACTGTAATTTAATTTACTTACCACACTGACAGTACTAATTATTTAGAAGTCACACTGTAACTTCTGTGGAGGTCAAAGGCCAGCTGTTAGTGTAATCATTGAGGGTTCTACATTTAATGTGCCACTGTGTTTTGATGTCTGATGACTACACATATGGAACAGGCTAGAAAAATAAATAAATTTCTCTGGTTTCCTGGACTTTGAGGTATTCAAATCATAATTTTTTCATTTTATGCTCTTAGTGAGGATTGTTTGCTATCTAATAAGAGGGAATGTCTTTACCCCACACCCCATCTTTCAAAATGAGGGGAACCCTGTCTTCCTCAGGACTTATGAAAGCAGCAGAGGTCAGTTTTTATAGACACCTTGGAAAATAGTCTTTCTATGGCCCCCCCCCTCTCTCTCTCTCTCTCTCACACACACACACACACACACTCACACACTCACTCACATATATTTATATCACTTGGTCACTTTGAACATCCAGACATTTTTTCGTAGGAGGTTCTGGATTTCTGTAACGCATAGAAGATGTGACCCCTGCTCTACTGTGGAGGTGTCAGGCCAACCCTCCTTAAGACGTCACCTGCCAGTTACCAGTTCCTTGCCTGTTTGAAGGCATTACTCCTTGGCCAGGCAGTTAGAGAGTGCCAACCTCTGCTCCCTTCCTTCCACCCCATGCAAATGTGCTCTTTCTCTCAGGCATTCAAGATTATGCATAAACAACCAAAGAGGCAGCTGGGTGTAAAGAGCAAGTCTTTGAGACTGTGCTCAGAGCCACACAGCTGTATCATTGGCCTGCTTGTAGTCACATTTGCTCTGGACTGTTTTTTTTTGACAGTTTTAAGTGAATTTCTGCTGAGCTCTTAGCACGAGCTGTTGTGCATTAACTTACCCCATCCTCCAAACAACTCTTAACAAGAGGTGTTATAGTTGCCACCCCACAGACTTGGCGATGGAGGCGGAGAGGATGCAGTCAACGTGTTCAACTCTCTACTGCTAGTGAACACTGGAGTTGGTGTGCAGAAATCAATTCAAACGCCAGGGGGCATCTGCTTTGAAGTTTGCTGAGTTTCTCTTTGAGGTAGGATGTTCCTACATAGCAAGGCTAGTCTAGAACTCACAGGCTTGCCACCTCGGTGCCACCCTCTCTGCACTGGGGCTATGAGTATGTGATGTCACACTCTGTTCTAATATGCTGGTTCTTGACCCTATTGAGTGCAGTGGACATTTCCTATTTTGTAATCTCCTTAATCGTCAAAAACTAATTTCATGGGTAATATACCTGTAATTGAAACAAACCCATTCAGTGCTCTAATGAGGGAAGGAGAGAGAGAGAGAGCATGAGAAAGAAGGAGAGACAGAGAGAGCAGGAGAGTCAGAGATTGAGGGACAGAGAGAGAGGGGGGGGGTGGAAAAGAGAAAGGGGGCAGAGAGAGAGAGAAAGAGATAGAGAGGGAGGGGAGAGAGGGGGGAGGGAGAGGGGAAGAGGGAGAGAGAGAGAGGGAGGGAGAGGGAGAAAAGTTTGGGTAGATTATGAAGGACTCTGAGGCCAATCCCTTATGCAGAGTCACACAAAGGTGACTGAGCCAATCCCACCTTCCCATGACCAGCTCCAGTGTCTGCTATAGGGTGGAAATGCTGACGACCCCCCCCCCCCCCGCCAGGCCAAGCACTATTCTAGCGTGTCCCTGCCTGTACTTTCTGTTTCTGTTTCTCACTGTTGTGGTGAACAGAACATGTGTTTTTTAGGCACACTGACGATGAGAGATTCATGGAGAGCTCATGTCTAGATTTCCCTGCTGCTTTGGAGTCTGCAGCCAGTCACCTGGCCATATTGTGTTTAAGATTAGGATGCTATTGTGTGTGTAACTTATTGTAGTGTGGCATTCGGTGACACTGAATCAAATCATATGCTCATGTACTTGGTGACACAAAATGCATCTCTGTACAAGTCTTCTCTTTGGAACCTACGTGGCTGCTAATATTGTTTCCAGTCTTATCGTAATAAAGCCATCCCAAGTAAATTTTTTGACATGTCTCATTCAACAAGCCTCTGAATCACATTCCTAACCCGTGGGTCTGGCCCTGTGTGGGGAGATGAGAACACCACATGGACTTAAATGCAGTTCTTTCCCCAGAAGTCACTCCTCTCCACCAGTGGCCAAGACAAGGCAACTAGGTGCTTCCATAAAAGAAGCACTGTTAGGGCCAGGGACAGAGCTCAGTGCCTAAAGGACTTGTACAGATTTGAGGGTCTGAGTTTGGTTTCTTAGCATCCATGTAAATGCCTATTGAGTAGGTCAGCCACTTTGTATGTCCAGCTTCCCAGAAGTTGAAGACAGGGGATCCCTGACAAGCTAGCCAGCTAGACTAGCTAAATCAGTGAGCTTTAAGTTCAGCTGAGGGACCCTGCCTCAATGAGTAAGGTAGAGAGAAATCAAGGAACACTCCTAATATAAGCCTTGTGCTTCCACACGCACAGTCTAGTGTAACTGTCTCACACCCCCACAAACGTACATATACACATGCACAAACATCATACGTACACATGAAAGAGGAATAACAAAATGGAGAGTTGCTGTTGTTTCTTCTCCCTGGGACCTCACAGTCGGTAGGGGATGGATGAATCCATAGCAGTGCTTAGGAAGCACCGTGACTGAGGGCCTGAGAGGAACATACGGTGCACGGAAAGAGGGGACATACTTACTCATACCGAGGGCCTGACGTGGGGACCGGGCTGCGGAGGGTTTGAGTGAGGAGGACTAACGGGTCCACTGGAGAGGAGGGATGGGACTAAGAGGCAGGGGGATGATCTATGAAGGCAAAAGAACCAGGACCGTCCAGGCACAGGTTAGAACTCTTGAGTAGCCACATGGCTGGATACAATATTAAATGCAATTGGCAGCCTTGAAAGACTTTGATAAGGGACTGTGAATTGCTTGTCTCTTTATTTTTGGACAATTAGACATGAAGGGTCAAATCATTTGAAACCTCTGAGGACATGCTCACTGTATCCCGCCACTACAAAATCCAGTGGCAATTTGTCTGGCTGAGGGTTTTGTTTTCACAAAAGGATTTGAGTCCCAGAAATCTCTAAATTATGATCATTGTGAAAACTAGAATTCTACATTTTAAAGCCTGGTTGTTCCTATGACTGGAGTTATTAAGCACCATGTATTTCTGAAGAGCTTTCCACACTATGCTGCTGAGTTTTCAGGTGGTCTTTCATCTGAAGTAGGGCTGCTATATGCTTGTTGCTTGTCTTGCAGACATAGAAGCCACGGCAGGTTAAACAGCATGTCCCAGGGCAGGAGACAAGGGCAGGAGAGTTAAGATTTGGATCCCAGGAGGTCAGCGTTGCAACTCTATGTTCTTTATAATGGTATCCGAGAAGGCCCCACTTTCTTAGGAAAACAACCCTAAGTATTTCTCAGGAAGTCCACTGGGAGGAATTGACTAGTTGCACGGGGCCAGTCATTCGCACACCGTCTATAGTCTCAGGGGTCGTGATGGACTCGATGAAGCCTATGTTACATTATCAGAACATGAAATAAAGCATGAATAGAAATATTAGATGGTACACATTTTCCCCCTTACATATGGAAAGCAGGAGACACCAGACGGGGGATGGGCAGTTGAGCTTAATGTCTGGATCTTGTTTTAAAGAGTCTTTGGGTTGTTTACTTCACCTATCGTTTTGCCATTTGTAAAATGGAAGTGTTGCTAGTGCCTCACTGCCTTGGATCATCTGGGTAGGAAGAACCACCACCTCATATCACTTGCATTCTAGCAGGGAGGGATCTGGGAGTAAATAATAGAGAGCAGGTGAAAGATCCTAGAATAAAAATGAAAGGCTAAGTGCTGTGGGGCAGCAGGCACCTTCGACCGGGGACAGAGAACAGAGTAATGCCTTGGTAAGGCATGACCCCATGACAAGTGGCCAAATTCCTGTCATCACCCATTACTGCTCCAGTGTTTGGAGCACCAATGTTGCTGTTAAGTCAGTTTTCCAGCACTGTAACAAAATAGCTGAAACTAAATTTTAGACTATAAGAAGGTTAGGGATCATGGAGACTGAGGAGGCCACCTTCCTCAGTGGAAAGAGGGGAATGCCAACCCACTCACAAAAATAAATAAATAAATAAAAAAAACCTTTAACCCAAAACTTACCCTGCCTACACGAGGTGCAAGGACAGAAAATAAAGCAAAGACTAAGGAAATTTCCAACTAATGCCTGGCCCACACTGAGACCTATCCCATGGGAGACAGCCAACCCCTGACACCCTTAACGATACTCTGCTGTGCTTGCAGACAGTGGCTCCACCCAGAAGCTGATGGAAACAGATGCAAAGACATGCAGACAAACATTGGGGGGAGCACAGGGAGTCTTGTGGAAGAGTTGGGGGAAGGATAGAAAGACTCAGGGGGACAGGAACCCCACAAGAAGACCAACAGTGGCAACTAACCAAGGCCCAGGGGAGCCTGTGGAGACTGAAACTCCAACCAAGGTCCATGCATGGGCTGGACCGAGGCCCCCTACACGGCTGTAACTGATGGGCAGCTCGGCCCTTATGTGGGTCTCCTAGTAAGGGGAATGGGTGCTGACTCTGACATGGACTCTTGTCTGCCTTTCAGTCACTTTCTCCTTGCTGGGCTACTTCACTAGGCCACAGGGGAAGAGGATGCGCTCCGTCCTGATGCGACTTGATATTATGTTGGGGTGGGTGCATGGGAGCTCTCCTTCTCTGAGGAATAGGAGAAGGGGATAGGAGAAACAGGGAGAGAGGGTGGGGTGGGGAGAAGAGGGGGGAGGGGGCTATGACCAGGATGTAAAGTGAACAATTAATAAAACAAACTAAAAAAAGAAAGAAAGAAAAGAGCAGCTACTGAATATATAAAGAAGCAAAGCTAAAATTTCAATAGCTAAATTTTAAAAACCAGCACACTACATATAAAAAAATATATAAAAAGGTTTATTTGGGCTCGGTTTTGGAGGTTCCATTTGCTTTGAGCTCATGACGAGGAAGCACATCAGAGCAGGAACATGAAGAAATCAAAGCTTTGTCCCTTGTGGGCTGAGGTAAAAACCTAGACTGAGGAAGGGCCAGGGTCACCCTCCTTGGGGGCGAGTTTCCAAACATCTTCCACTGTGCCTTATGTCCCAATGGCAGCACCCTGTGGACCAAGCCTTTAACACACGGGCCCAGACCACTGCATGGGCTATGCATCAAATACTTTAGATTTTTATCATATCCTTTAAAATTTATTATCCATTCCAAAGCCAACTGATTGTATTTTTAATTGTCCAAATGGATAGATTGTTTCCTCTTATTTTTCCATATTATTATTATTATTATTATTATTATTATTATTATTATTATTATTATTATTATTATTATTGCGTTGAGCTGCATGTCACATTATTAGATTGATTTGAATCCACAGGGAAAACTGTCTCTAAAATGAGATAACTAAAAGGCTTCCTGAAAATACATGCAGTTACATTCAGAAATCTGATGCATTACATTAAGCTGGTATCAGTTTACTTTTAAAATTTTCATATATATTTAGGAAAAATAAGAATTTATGGGCATGTTAAGTTATTAAGGGAGCAAAGTGTTAACATATATTTATGTACCTGGTTATTTAAAAATTGCAATTAGACATTCACTATTAGTGAAATCATTCTGACAAGAGTTTTTCTTTCAAGTACTGACTACTCAGTTTATACTTAGAGGTAATAAAGACCAAATGTTAGAAAGTATTTCATATTTGCCAACATTTTTTATGAGCTTACTTGTGAAATTATCCAGGTTTGTAAGACTTTTCTTCATTAAACTGAGGTGGCTACAGCAATGGTAGCTTTAGGCTAGAGACGCTGTAAGCATGGGAAAACAGACTTTAAATAGGGAGGATGTATTGAATTTATGAGGGTATATTTAAAGTTTGCTGTTGCCTATGGTAACCACAGAAGGCCTCTAAGTCAAGGTGTCAGTACCAACACCAACACACACACACACACACACACACACACACACACACTTTAAAAAATAGGGAAATGGCAGTTAAGTGTGCAAAATATAATACAACTCAAAAGTAATTTCTTCATAAACTGTTTTACTGGTGATTTGCGTGAAGATCCACCACCAGGTGCTTCGGGAAGTCTGTGGGAGACAACAGCTAACAGACAAGGCCACAGTGTTATCAGAGCAGATCCTTTTCAATTCCCCAGGTCGTTACCTCTGTATCATACAAGTCTAGTCTAGCAGTTTACTAGACTGCATCTTCACCGGTAGCCTTTTACTAAAGGATATTTATTTCGGGGGGGGGGGGATATTATTTATTTATTTATTTATTTAATTTATTCAGATTACAACTCAGTTGCTATTGGGAAAAAGATTCTTATTTCAGGTGTTTCCATGCACTTTTAGCCCATGGTTACCTCCAAATGTTATTGGATAAACTTGGCTGTCTCCCCCCCCCCCCCCCCTGCAGCCCCCCACCTCCAAGTGGGTTT
Organism: Acomys russatus; assembly: GCF_903995435.1. Classification (NCBI taxonomy): domain Eukaryota; kingdom Metazoa; phylum Chordata; class Mammalia; order Rodentia; family Muridae; genus Acomys; species Acomys russatus. The sequence goes on from NC_067158.1 coordinate 55,886,021, forward strand.
AGAAAACCCATGAAAGTCATTCACTACAAGAAGACAGAGACCCAGGTGAACTGTTTACTGGCATGCTGATTTAAAATGCTGAGATGCCTGGGAGACATTTCTAAACAATAAAGTTGAAATACACTAACTTTCTTGCCCCTCTCCACGTCCCCCCCCCTCGTGAAAATTTCTGTGTTAATTACACAAACTACTCTCCTATTAAATTAGGGCTAATTCTCTATTTAATTTTGGGGGAATTAAATAAATACAGCTGTAAACAAAGTGTTACAAAACTATCAGATGGATACACTGTCTCAGACTATAGTTACTGTGGCTTTGACTGATTTGTAAAGCAACATAATTTCTAAAAGCAGCAACAATCAAAACTTTAGGCAGTTCTTTTACATAATGGTAAAGTTTATTTTATTTTTTAATAACAATTGGAGGACAAAATGTTTAAAATTTGCAGTTTAAAACATGCACATCCACAAAAGGCTAATGACACGTAACAGTGCATAGAAATGGATTTTACTCAACAGTAGTAACTGCTTATAAAACACAGTGCATCAAACGTCAAGAGACACAAACCTGAGAGAACCACTATCAGCACAGATTCGACACTCTCCACTCATGCAGCGTCACAATCTTTACAGCAGTTTCGACAGGAATGGCTTTTCCATGGAGCTGAGCATCTATTTTATATTTACTGCAGACTACAGCTTTTCATAGCTGCCTTTTCCAAGGCTGCCTTCTTACTTTAACTTAATACACTTGAAAAAGTGAGAAATGAAGCGTGAAGAGGCTAGCCACAGAGGGGCACTCACTGCATTTATGGCTTCTAGTCTATGACTGGGAAAAAAAATTCTGTTCACATCTTTGCGATAGCAGACTTACCTATGGAAATTTGCTGTTAATTCAATGGAAGCACATATGCAATCCACCTTTCTTCCTACTTAAGAAAGATTTACTTGCTGAGATGTTTCATGAATTTTCTAAAGAGAAGTTTTTTTTTTTTTGAGGCAAGCTAAACAGAAGATTCAATTAAATAAAAAAAAATTCAATTGAATTTGATGAAACCCGTAAAATAAGCCATTAATTAAAAAAAATTGTGTGGAGGACCAATTAATTTGTCCACTGAACATTCAATTCTAGTTAGGGCACGATAAAGTTTTACAAGATAGAAATAAATACACAAAAGTCATGCATTTGCCTGGGTCACATTAAATATTAATTCATGCAAACCATAAGCCTACCAAAAACCCAACCAAACAGACACACAAAACAGAAAACTCAGATGTTCTCCTATAGAAAACAAATCAATATGAGACACGAAAAGCATTTATTTCCTTTTCTTAAAATTTAAGTTACATTCCATTTTCATATCTGTTGAAGGTTAATCAAAACACAGCAAAGTTTCACAAACTAAGTTTCACAAGTTTTATTTTAATGTGAGAAAAATCAGACTATGATATGTTCAGTAGTGCAGAAACACTCACCGTTACAGAACATTTATGAGGCACACAACCACACGGCATTACTGTGAGCAACAGACAGGAGGAATGCCATACACTTGGTCACCACGGTGTGAATGAGTGGTTTTGTAGTTTAATTATTAAAGATTCACTTCATGATACAAGTTTTAAATCAGGAACCATGAAAATATGCCGTATGTGTTGTGTGATGAACAGGCAGCTTTACAACGTCTACACACTGTTTAAAAAGGATGCCACCGACTGCTTTCTGACTAGCAGTCATTTTCTAAAAGGGTGCTTTTCAATGACAGCTCATGAGTGTGGCACTGAGCACAGAATAAACTAACCTGTGAATATCACACCAGCCGTCCAGGATACCGAGTTGAAAAATTAAGATTATATAATTAAATGCTAAGACTACGTAACTCTCGTTATTTCTAGAATTCGTGTTGCCTGTTGGAAAGGTAAGGGACTCACTGATTCTCTTTAAAGACAATACAACCTACGGCTCCCCTGTTTGGCAGCATCTTTCCACCTGCCTGGGTGAGAGAGAACTAACCAGTGAGCTCTCTTTCTTGCCGATGCCATCTCACACAGATGCCGAGTGGAGTACCAGCCAAGAGGCACATTTACCATATTAAATTCCCCACGCTGCTGAGAACTTTGCTTTCCTGATAATACCTTCAGTAACATAGGATCTTCCAGGTTGTGAGTGAGACACCAATGTAACACACAGAGAAAGTTATGCTCTATACCTACTGCTTGTATCCCAACGTGAGTGACTCAACTGCCAGCCTTTCAGTGCTAAAGTAATGAGGCCTTTCTGCTATAAATAGTGTCTTCTGGATTGTAAACATCATGGAGCAGACATGTCAGCATTGGCCAGAGTCCTTATAAGGGATTTTAAATTGACGTTATATGTTGGTTATTTTGGAAAACATAGGTTTAAAGACACTTTGACTGCAGCTATTCAAGCCCTGGTAAAACCATGCACCTTTCTCTCCAGCTGACAAAGGTTAGAAACTCAAGACTATTAAGTCCCTATTAACCTGCTGCAATAGCAACTCACTAATTCAACTTTTACCCAAGTGGCTACTCCCAGTGCTCTCTCCAACCCAAGCAGCAGAGAGACTGACTTCGTGTCCGTCATTCAAACACAGGATCCAGGGCCAAAAAGGCATCGAGAGTCTCGTTTCAGGGTATGAGGCACACTGAGTAGTCGTGAGGACTCACATGTGGAAGAGCTTCATCAAAGTAATCCATGATTCCAGATAAAAAGATGGCTTTGGATTTCCATGCGGCAGTCACCCTCATTCACAATGTTCTGACGTGAGGAATCTGGACAGAGATGCCTCTGATGGCGATGGCAAAGAGAAGCGAGCCGGTCCTGGGTGGGTAACCACTCACTTCTGTGCTGTGACATCAACTGTTACCACCAGGAAGCCAAGGAAAACCCACACTCCAGATTCAGTGGCTAGCCGGCTAGAGTCTGCAGCCTCACAGTCTGAAAGGTCACCTTGGATTCTCTGTGTGTCGTTCAGCCAGATGTTTGATTCACCTGTCTCTTGGCCTGAGGTGCAAACAGGACGGTCTGAGATGTGAAGGGTGTCTACTCTGCTCCCTTTAGAAACTATGTGTCGGTTTAGAACCTCTTTTTTTGTAAGGGGATGCGGAGATACACTGCATCTCACTACAAACTGAGAGAAGGAAGGTACACACAGTCTAATTTAAATCCAGACTGAAAAAGGGGGGAGTAATGTAAATGACTAAATGGGGGTAATTTGGAGAATCTCCTCTTCTCAAAAATACTTAAAGGTCCCTATTTTGCTGGTAATCCACTTAAAGGCAAACAGGCTTTTGGATAAAAGGCAAAAGAGTTCGTTTCAATTTCTGCAGTGTATCTGAAAACTAGAACTCCCTTTTTATCTTTTAGGATGAAAAAAATGTTGTAAAAACTGTAGAAAACTGGGTGTAGTTTTTAAACAGCCCCTTCACCATCTATTGTTGGTAGCAAAATAGGCATTTTCCCCCCTCAGGAGATTTCATGGAAATGCCAGACTAATTAGAGTGAACATATATTTGAAAACATGTCAGTGAACCCTATTCGTGATGAGAAGCATCCATTGACTGTAAGGATACAGGCTGGAGTAAAATAGGCATTTCCTTAAAACAAAGGAAATGTGCTACTTATGTGCCAATAACCAGTACATGACTCATTTTGGGACTTATTGGCCAAGTGAACTGTGAAGTAATTTCGGGCTTAAGCATATAGGGTAGTCACCATCACGCCAACTGTGGTACATGTATCATCTCCAACGTGAACACAGTGTGAGGACAGGCAGGACACAGGGCAAACATGACGAAAAGGCCATGCATCACCTCATGGGCGATCCCAAGTGTCTTCGGAAATCCCACATACACATGTAATCATAATTTTCTTAGGAGGGAAAACCTGAAGACAAAGTGGCATCGCTCCATCTATAGCAGAAGCCAGATTTTTGGGACCACCTAAAGGTGTCTAAAGTTCACCGGAAATGACAGGAAATACAATCGAAAAAGGAAAAGTCGGTGTTGTGACAGGGTCTCCCATGGACACCCCCCCACCCGCCCCACCGCCTCAGATTGGATCAAATGAAGGAGACAAAGGACAGAGAAGCAGTTGTAAGGCTGAGGGTGCGACATCACAGGTTTTAGTAGCAAATGCTGGGAAATGCTCAGTTTTTGCAAGTTACGGCTTCACATTTGAAAAGTCAAGCATGCAGATCATACAGCTGTAGTGCAAGGACACGTCCTTGTAAAATTCTGGGCAGATGACTACTGGATGAGAAACACACGCACTGAACGTCTTTGGCAAACACTTAGCAAGACACTTTTTTTTGACACAAACGCTTCTGAACGCCTTGTTTAGAAGTGCTCTGTAGAGTGAGTCAAGAACGCTGGTTTGCTTCAGCATCTCCAGAAATCTGAGTCTGGCTATCAAGAGTTCTTTCCTCCCTGAACACCATTTCAGAGTTGCTGTTTTAAATGGTTGATTGACTGGTGGTTGAGCCAATGCACTGATAGTTACAGGCCCAGAGGGACGGCTTGCGAACACTGACCTGTCCCCTTTTTGAGAAAGCACTCTGGCAAAGACACAAGGCCATTTCCAGTACTGGTTTACAAAGCCTTAGCAGGTACTTGAGGACATCTGAGGGCGATGGTGCTACAGCAGTCGCGTAGTGCTAATGTCGGTGAAGTCCGTTCTGCGAGATGAGCTCTGATCCACTCTTTCCTCCCCCACGGACTGGAATTGGTCAGCAGCCGCAGTAATGACCGACCACTCTCCTCAGAGACACAGCAGGACCTGTTGCTTATGCCGTCCAATCACCACTCATCTGGCCTCTGTTTCGTGGTGTCATAGGCTCTAATCACTTCAGACTGGGAGACGATGCCGTTCTCATCTTGAGAGAAGGCATAGCCGTCTGCAAGTAAGGAAGAACAGGAATCACTTAATGGCCTCATCGGAAATTACCGTCGGTTCTGACTGCCCACCTTTTCCTGGGAGAACCGATACATATTTCCCACCTTCAGAAGCAAAGGGAGCTCGTTTTTTTAACATCCGGAAAAGACACAAGTTCAAGCAGCCTCCACTGTGTAACCGCCTCCACTGTGGCCGCCCCACGGCTGGAAGGGTTCAGAGTCTGCCTGTGGCACTGGATGCAGTTTTAGATTAGGCGGCAAGTGAGTGAGAAGGTTGGAGAGGAGGGAATGTGTGGCGAACAGAGGGATGTATTAATTAGCCTGAGTAAATGATCCTAACGTGAGCACACAGGTGAAAACACCACGCTACACTCTATAAATAGATATATGATCACTTGTTAATTAATGGTACTAGGGAGGAGGAGCTGAGCACACAGAAATTGCCAGTGGTGGAGGAGAGCCTGTTTTTCTGTTTTTTTTTTTTTTTTAAGGTGACATTGTCTTTGGCTCCCAACACACACACACACACACACACACACACACACACACACACACACACACCACTGACGTTTACGTGATCAGAAGGGGATAGGATAGGAGATGACCCCTAAGGGGATCACATCTTTGGAAAAAGCCCCCTGATATATAAAGACCAAAAAGCACTAAACATGGGCACATATAAAGGAAAATAAATTACACGTGGAAACACAAAATAAAAGATATACTACCGACACCAATAAATTCACTCCAGGGCAATATATATAATGTTCTCTTTCAGGTCCTTGCAATGTTAAGAGGGTGAGATACCTAATAACTTCTTCTAACTCTAAATATGCATAAATATTTTTGAAGGGGAAATATATGTTTCCTTGCATCACATGAAAGCTGGAAAGACGCTTGCTAAGTTATTCAAGTAGAAAAGATAACAACACAGGCACTTTTAAGAGTGGAGATTTATCTCACTGTTTCTCTTCAAGATTTAAGGCTGCGAGGAATGTGGAGAGAGCAGAGTTTTAAAATTCACTATTAACCGGGAGATGGTGTCGCCCATGGTTTCGTTAACCAGCCGTTTGCTTTTATGCACCATGTTGTGAAATTTTAAACCATTAATTTTATGGTTAAACATGGTGGAAATTTCAACACACTGGTGTGACGGATGCTGGGGTCCACAGACCACAGCGAGCTTGTTTAGCCGAACCCCCAGTACTCACGGAGCAGGTTCTGTTGTACGGACTCAGAGCGGTACAGGTTCACGTGGCTCTTCTTAAAGACATTCTTGAGCAGCTGTGCCCGCTCCGTGAGGCTGTGGAGCAGACGTAGTGAAGTGTGAAATGCACTGTCAACTCAGGAGCCCCGCACTGTCAACTCAGGAGCCCCGCAGGACTACCAGCAGGCTTAGACCCAACAAAAGCCTGCAGCCTGAACTCTTCTTCTTCTTCTTCTTTTTAAACTCCATTTTCCCAGATAGCAAATGAGATCCTAGGGTGTAGGCTGATTCTTTTGAAGCCATTTCCCTCACAGCTAGGGAGGAGCTTTATCTTTATTAATAATCTAGGGGGAAAAAAGATTTCTTTAACCAGCACCATTACATCTAAATCAAATGGGCACAGAATCTGTTCAACACAAGGGAGAAAAAGTTACCAAATCACCTAAAATCTTGATTGACTCGCTGTTCGTGTTCTAAGTGGGGACTTTTAAAGTTTGAAACAGCTCCTTAGCCATGCTGCATCTTGCTCATGCTTTGATGTACCCTGATACAATGACAGTTTTAGTAACAATAAAGAAAAAAAACCAGAAAGGGCAACATTGTATCCTTTTTTAATCAGAAAAATTCCATTACCACTCCAATATGGTTTAAGTAAGTCAATTTCATCTTAAGACACAAACTGTTTTAGAAAATAATTATGCTAGATAAAGCAACAAGAAAACAAAAAAAGCTATACATGCTTAGCTTTGGCCCTCCACAGAGAGGCCTACAGACACAGTCAGAGGACTGCTTCAAACCACGCTGGGAGAAATCACACACGCTCCCTTCCACTGAGCGCATCACAGGCATCCAAACATTTGCTGCAAAGAGGAATGTGAGCAGTTCAGAGACCTCGCCCCGCCCCCCCCCCCCCCCCCCCCCCCCCGTGCTGTTTCTCTAGTGGCTGCTTTATTCAATGCTCTCTGATAGCAGAGTGCAGCCAGCACAAGAAGGGACAAGGTGGCCGTGTGTGCTGAGGCCAACGGCCCTGCAAGTGTGTTATTAACAACTGGAAACACATCAGCTTTAAAAAAAAATTCCCATTTTGTTCTTTTCCTCACTATATAAGCTTTAGTTAATCTGCTGTAAATTATGTTAGTTCTGCTTTGCCAGTTGTTTTGAAAGCCAGAAATGGAATCATCTGTATCATATACACATGCATAAAAAGAGATCTTCTTCATTGTAGAAATGAGTTACATAGACGTTTAGGCAAAAGTTAAAGGAAAATATTTAGAAATGTTGACATTTGTACTAATCTCCCTCACATAGTTTTTGAAGCTTAGGGATGCTAACCGGGACTTACCAGACATAATTTTTTTTTTTTTTTGTCACTGGGAGTTAGCTGCATCAGAAAGAAGAAAACAAATTTATGGAAAACTCTAGTGGCAGTGCGCTTAGCTTGTAAACCTTGTTTCTGCCACACACAAAGGAGAAAGGGTCATGTCCGGCACACCACTTTTCCTACCCTTCTCTTTAAAGCTTGACCACTACAGACTCCCAGGGCCTGAGCACTAAAGCGGGTAACTGCTTTGGGGAAGCTGAGAGTGAGTGTGAGCGCTGACTGCCCTGGTGTTGTCGGCAGAGTGCTATGGGCAGGGTGTAGGCTCTGGAGTTGGAAGCTGAGTACAGAAGGCTAGGGGACGGCTGGCCGGCCGAGAAGCACTCTGGCTGCTGCTTCCCTGACTGTGTCTTCCAGGTTTCAGGCTGGCCTTCCAATATTTGAATGTCACAACTCCAATATCTAAAGAAGCCTGTGAGCTCTGGGGTTTATCCTCCGTAGCTCGGCGACTGACATACCTAGCGCGATGTTCTTTTTCTTTCTTTCTCATGTGTGGGGTCTTTGTTTGTTGGTTTATTTTGTTTTTTGTTCTGTGTTGTTTTACACAGAGCCTTTCCTGGGAAAGCAGCACACCCATCGGGAAAGGCCTAGGTCTTGGAGTATGACTTCCACTTGATTCTGAGTCTGCTACTTGCTAGCTCAGTCACTGTAGACAAGGTCATCGCACTTATAATGGGAGGACAATACGTGACTCTCTGGCAGACAGGGAGGGTTTAGCCACTTGTTAGCAAAGTGATTGGCACTTAGGAATCACTCAACAAATGCTGGCCCCTCCCACCTCTGTACTCTCCCAGATCCCGGGGATTTTATTAGAAAAAGTACTTTGTAAGGATGGCTTTTTGATGCCTTGGTTTGTACTTAAGCTTGGCCTGGTGGGACAGAACTATGGATACACAGGGGCTGTAATTCCTGATGCCCCCATTCCCCCTCACTGCTAAGGAAACAAGTACGGTTTCATTGCTGCCTTTTTTCTTTTACTGTGTGTTCTCTGCTTTCCTTCTCATGCAGCGGGGTCCCCACCCGGAATCTAAACGCCATCTGCAGTTGGGTGCTTCACAACTTAGGGGTGATGGTGAGCTGGATAGCTCTGCCCTGTTCTACCCTTACCAAACAATTTATCATTTCAAAAGTGATGGCAGTTTTATGTCACCCATGTTTATGGAGACCAAGGTTAACTACTAGATCCCATTATAAAATATGTGGGTAACACGTTAACATAAACAAGTGTACTAACGTTTAGGGCTCTTTATTTATTGTTTTGTTGTTGGATAGCTTTACTCAGTGTGACAGGAAAGAGAGAGAGAAGGAACAAGACACAGCTTTACTAAAACCACATCTAGTACAATTCTTAGGGAGAAGTTTCTCTCGGTCTTTATAGGCTCTTTCATTTACATACCAAGATATGCAAATTCCAAGTTTGTTTAATGCAATCGCGCAGTAACTATCACTTAAACATTGTTGCTTCGTTTCTAACTCATCACAACGTTGCAACTTAGGGATTTTCTGGAGGTGAATGAAAAGGGTTTAAATATAGTATTTCTTTTAGAAACACTGAAATATGTTACTGTTGGTAAAAACTTGTACAGTTAAAGACTGTGCTATCTTAAAGGAATTTTGGTCACCTTTGAAGGGTGGTAAAGTGGCAGTTATTGGTTTGGTGAGCGCTTTAGTTTTTATCAACTTGACATAAACGCAGACATACCCAAGATGAGGGAAATCTCAACCGAGAGACTGCTTCCATTAGACTGGCCTGTGGGCAAGGCTGTGGGGCGTTTTCTTGATTGCTAACTAACAGTGCAGCCTACTGTGGCCTGTGGGCCTGAGCTGGTGGAAAAATCACCCTGAGCTGGTAGGCCTTGACCGTGAGCAAGCCAGAGAAACGCTCCTCCATGGCTTCAGCCTTAGCATCTGCCTTCAGTTCCTACCCTGGCTGCCCCAGACGAGGGACGAGGGACGGAAGCCTGTGAGCTGAAATAAACCCTCTCCTCTACAAGTTGCTTTTGGTGAGTGTTTTTGTTTTTGTTTTTGTTTTTTTTAAATATCACAGCGATGAAAAGCAAACCAGGACAGCTGGCAAACTGTTTTGTTTGGCTCACTGAAACAAATGCCCAGGAAGTAAGCAAGCATTTTGTCGTGAAAGGGTTAATGTACAGTTGTGTTGCTGGGAGAATGGACCGCAACCGTAAGTGGCCTGATCTCTGCCTTGGATGAGGTAGTAGTTATTTCAACCGTTTCACCCTAGTGATGAGTACACTGATGTAAAGCTTTCTCATGGAAAAAAAAAATGTTTAGACTTTACTGAAAAAAAAAAAAAATCAGTGTGCGCATGTGCGCATGTGCGCATGTGGGGGGTGTTGTACTTTTCGTGAACATTATATAGTAGTGTGGTTGTACACCTGTGCGCACGGACATGTGGCGGGACTGACGGCGTGCCAGTTTTGATCATCTTCCTCCTTTACTTTTTGAGGCAGGATCAGCCAGTGAGCTGGAAGTTCACCATTTGGCAGGTGTCTGGCCCAACAGGCGAGCTCTGGGGGAGCTGCCAGTGTCCGGTCTTCGCAGTGCTGTTTACATGCACGCTCTGCCATGCCCCGCTTTTTATGTGTGTTCTAAGGTCTGAACTCAGACCACCGTGAAGGTTTCACGGCAGGCAGGCGCTGTCCTGGCATGCCGTCTTCTAGCCACAGGTCAGCTTTTCTACACGCTCCCTCAGTTCCCACGGAGTATGGTATGTCCTGCCATATTGACATAAAGCCCTGAGCAAAAACTGGAGCATATAATTTCATTTATTAGTTCTAGGACAATGCCTAAATTGCTTTCCACTAGGAAACAATCCCGAGGGGCTGGGAGCAAACCTCATCATGGTCCTCCACAAGCAGCAAATCATCCGCCACTCATAGCCGCCCTAGGGGACGGACGGTGGCAATGGACAAGCTGCGGAAGCCTGAGCTCAGGTCTGTTAGGAGCAGCTCTGCTAGCTAATGCCCACAGCGGAAATGGAGCTGCGAGTCTCACTGACGCTGTTTACCTGCATGTAACAGACACACTACACATACTCCGTTGATATCCAAGAGTTGCTCCGGCCCCCGCCAGGCCCAGGCCTCCCTATAGTCACGTAACACACTTACTATTTGGGTGTGTGTCTGGGCAAGCACCAGTGTGAAGGGCTCAGACTGTCAGGTGTCCTGCTGTGTCACTGTCCACCTCATCCCTCATCCCTTACAGACAGGGTCTCTCACTGAACATGGAAGTAGGCTGACTTTAGTAAGGCCCCAACAATCCTCCAGCCTCCACCTTCCAAAGTGCAGGACTCGCAGGCATGGATGAGCACACGCAGCCTTTTACACGGTGCTGCAGGTTCGAACCCAAGTCCTAAAGCTTGCACGGCAATGCACTTCTCCACTAAGCTGCCTTCCGGGCCTGGCCTCTGGTTTCGGCTGTTATGGTTGTCTGATAAATGTTAGGACGCTACTTGCACACGTTTAGCTTAGGGGGACTGCTCTCCTGGCCTGCTGCTGTCTTCTCCTACAAATCCTTTTCAGCTTTATCCCTCCTCGAGCTGTTTGTTGGCAGGAACACCGTGCCGTCCTTGGTCACCAGAGAGCGGCAAGAGTGCAGGGATGTGCTGGGCCAGGGCTTGGCTCATCCCCGAGGAAAGCTGAGTAGATATTTTATAAAGCAAATGAGCTGCGTGAACTGCAAGGGGGAAATATCTGGAGTATTTTTTTTTAAAAACAGAAACCAGTGGTTATATGGGGGTATACTCCATTTCTTTCTGGTTTAGATTCACCCATTGATTTTTAAAACTTTATTTTGTGTGGATTATGTTTTGTGTGTGTGTGTGTGTGTGTGTGTGTGTGTGTGTGTGTGTGTGTGTGTGCACGCACAGCACCCGTGCTTGCTGTCTTTGGAGGCTGGAAGAAGGCGCGAGAGCCCTTGGAACTAGATTTCCTGGATGGTCTGGAGCTGCCATATGGGTGCTGGGAATCCAAACCAGCTCCTTTGCAAGATCTCCGCCCCTAAGCTCTCTTCCCAGGCCCCCATTGGCTGCTCTTTAGTTGATGGAAAGGGCTACACATCTGTGGGTTCAGAGGATGACTAGGATGCGGACAGCGTCACTTCGGTCCTGGCTGACCGTGAATCGTCAGTAATCGGTAACTGGCAAGGGAGGGGCGGATGCAGGCTTTGCCAACATACGTGCAAATAGGCGACCCGTATTTGAAAGACAGAAACAGTGTCACCAGTGGCCTTTCCCTAGTAATTTCTATTGCACAGCTTTGCTTGGTTTTGTGAATTAGAATGCTGCTCTGCCCTTTGTATCAGAGAGAGAGAGAGAGAGAGAGAGAGAGAGAGAGAGAGAGAGAGAGAGAGAGAGAGAGAGAGAGAGAGAGAGAACGGAAGACAGAGGAGCGCGGGCCCTAGAAAAGGTGCTTTTGTGTGATGGATGCCGTGATGCAGGGTTGGGATCTGGAGCAGGACATCTTCGGTCAGCTGGCCTAGGCTCAAGGCTGACAACATTAGGGATGCAGTCCCTCCCGGCCCCAGGGTTCTTATCTGGAGAGGACCTGTCTGCGCTGGATTGCTGTTGGGGTTCAGTGAGCCCCTGTATACAGACTACAAGGTGAGTGCCCGGATGGCAGGGGTACTCAAGATATGCTGGGGCCACTATGCTCAACACAGAGCCACACGTCAGTGTTTCAAGGGCTGCCCCCACCTAATGAGAAGTAGTAAGAGCTGGAGGCTCCGAGGGCTCTGTGGAGTCTGAAACACCAACCGAGAACCATGCATGGACTGCACTTAGGTCCTCTACACAGATGTAGCTGATGAGCAGCTCGGGGTTCCTGTGGGGCCACTAGTAAGGGAAGCAGCTGTCATTGACATGGCCCCTGTTGCCTGCTCTCTCCCTGACTGCCTTGCCTGGCCACAGCGGAAGAGGACAAATCCAGGACTGGGGCTGGGAATGTGGGGGTGGGGGTGGGGGGCAGGAGGACCGTGGGGGGGGGGGGGGGGGGGAGGGGCTCCTCTTTTCTGAGGAATAGGAGAAGGAGAGAGAAGGGAGAGTGGGACTTGGAGGAGAGGAGGGAGGGAGAGGGCTGAGACCAGGAAGTAAATTGAAAAAAAAAAAAAAAAAGAAAAGAAGAATTGGGAGGCCAGGGCCTCAGTTTCAGCCATCTATTCCACTCTGTCAAAGTGAATAAAAACGCTGAAGCAAGACTGGGGTGACATATTGCAGGATAGAAATATTTCCTATGGATTTTAGACAAAAAATTTTGGTCTGGTTAGTAGGATGAAAAAAAGAAAAAAGTGAATCCCCCAGGGCTATCTTTATACTTATGTTTTCACTGTAGATTGCTTTTAATTGATTTTCTTTTAATAATGTTTTGTATATTTAGTGGATTTATTTGCCTTCTAGCCTTGTGTTTTGGAGGATGTAGTGGTAAGGAAAAAAGCCTGGAAGGTGGAATTCACATTTTAGATGCCCTGTGTCTAGGCTGCTGCCTAAGAGCACACTGAGCAAAAAATGCAAACAGGAAATTCGTCAATAAGTCAAACCGTGATTTTGATTATATCCCGTTAGAACTTATTAATATTGTTTCAAAATAAAAAATTTTCTCTAAAAATTTTATACAATAAACACTTGACACTACGGTGCATATTTTACAATATAGCTTCCAATTCCTTATTTGGCTGTTAGAGATGAGGTCTTACTATGTAACTGAATTTGGCCTCAGATTTCTCCTCCAGCCTCAGGCACCCTAGCGCTGTGACTAAAGGTTGGTGGCATTCTGTCTCCATTATGTCACTCAATCCTTACAGCTGCTTTAAAATAGCCACGTGAGTCCCATTTTATTAATGAAAACAAAACAAAACAAAACAAAAAACCCAAAAAAACCAAGGCACAGTTACATTGTGTCGTCTAAGACAACACACTATTTAGCAGTGACAGATCTGGTTTGAGTCCAAAATCTGTTGATAATCCCACCAGTCCCAAGTGAGATGGTAAAATGTAAGTTTTATAGCTTATTTCCATCCACTAGTAAGAGCAAAATGTAGAATTCTCTTTTGAAAGGACAAATCCAATTTGCTTTGTACCTTTTCCCGAGTACCACTGCACCCGGGTCTTGAGATTTCGCCTCGAGCTCTTGAACTTCATCCACGAGTGTTTTAAAGGCGGTCCTCTTGATGCTGTGGGAGGAAAGGGTTTGCATGGGACTCCTCCTGTGAGGACTACAGACACAGACATGTGGGCATGCACAGCCGTAACCAGAGACAAGCAGAGCTTGCACAAATCTAAAAAGCTAGGGCATTTCTATTTATTGTGTAGGGATAATAATCTTAACAAAACAATTGAGATTTATAATGAGAAACTAGTGACTAAGTAAATACATCATTAACTTTAATAACTATATCGTAGGATAACACATCATTTTAAAACATGACTATTAAGAAAAACTGTAAAGTTTTTGTTGGCTTTATATTTTGTATATGTTTAGAACCAGGGAAGCAAGGGATTTCTTCTCATAGCCTTGCACATGATCTCTAAAGAACATATATTTTCTGATGTGATTTTCTCCAGTCTTTTTTTAATTTTTGAATCACACCTTTCTTCTTTAAAAATAATAAATGTCACTGGTTCCTATTTTGTGAATTTCAGATGTTTAAGAACTACAGAAACCCGCGGGGTGACACGCACGTCTGCTTTTGTGTCTTTAGCCCAATGCCACTCACACTTTGTACAGCACGTCCAGGAGTAAGGACGCCACGGGGATGGAGAGCAAGCCGACCCAGAAGACTCCGGAGCTGAACAGCATGGCGGCCTGCGGACAGCAGCACAAACAGCTGACACCTCCGCAGAGTGGCAGACACAGCACCCACACTCAGCCTCCTCACGCAACTTACGTGAGACAGCCTCGATACTGTTCTACAATATCCTGAACCCAAACCACGTCCTGCTTTTACACACCCTTTTCTTCTCAAGGAGCTGATAGAGAAGTTTCAAACAGGCATCAAAATCTTTTCACATATAAACATATGGATTTAAAAAAATTATTGTTCTCAGTGACATGGAGCGTAAATTTTGGCCTTTTGTAATGAGGGCATCATTATCAGTCTTTCTGAGGAAATAAAATATACTCTGGATTTAAATGAAATCAGAAGGCATGAAATAACTCACAGTGAGAAACAAAATTTAACAGTTGTGGCACACGACGATAAACCTTAAACTTATCAGATTGCAGGTCATTAAAAATCATCCAGATGCATCATGACTATGAAGCGATCAAACTAAGCTATCCATGAAAGTAACAACTTGATTATTTTGGGCAACTGGGTAGACACAATTTTAATTTTGGTTCTATGATTCACGTAAATTTTTATCAGTGTACATCTATTATTGTTAAAGTCAAACCAAACATCTAGTATGTGAAACTCAAATAAAGTTAACTTTAATTATTCCACTGTATTAAATCTTAAATTATGTATCAGAGCCTGTCAGACTATAAAGAAAAATAGTTCTATGACTTAAAAAAGTATTAAGTTCTATTAGTTGTTTGTCACTAAAATAAAATGTCATTGTTGTTGAGTTAGAAGTACATAGAGTTTAAAAAAAAACCATTTTTGTACAGTAAAATATATATTTTGGTTTCATTTCTTTCAGTTGATTCGATTTTCAAGGGCTGCAGTACCTATTGAGTCCACGGACATGCTATTATAATTACAATACAAAGTGGTCAAGTAACACCTGCTCACTTATATCTTGCTACAAATCATACAAGAAGGGTTGATTTGTTGTTGTTATTGTTGTTTGAAACTTGAATTCAACAAAAAATGGATCTAGGTCCAGTCATAATTACAATCCTAGCCAATCAACCCTCATCATAGAGGAAGATAATTAATTTTAAGCTATGACTTGAACTCCTTATACATTCCGACTCTGGAAAGGGTACCAGGAACTACCCCCAGTTTCTCCTACATAAACACAAGCTATTGATATAGACTGCCACTCAAGGATGCGAAGGGTTGGTTTGTTTGTTTTGACAATATGGGGCTGAACATCTTTGCACATTTAAAATAAAAACATGCCATCGTTTAAAAAAAAAACAAACCGGAAAATAAAATCTGCCAGATGAGTTCTGAAGAGCAGCGTCCGTATTCTAGATACCAACAAGTTAAAAAAAAATATCCCCATAAAAGTCACTTTATTTAATAAGCAGAACATGATCTGGGATATGTTTGCTGGCACTCTCAATAGTGAGACCAACAGTAACTATGTGATAGGAAATGCCTGTCAACTCACTGGCCTTTGTCTCCATTCAAGGACGCTTTCTAGTAAGGTAACAGCTATTTAGAAAACAACAACAAAAAACTAAACAAAACAAAAACCCTTGCATATCTTTTTCTTTCTGTGGAAAAGGGTAAGATGAGACGCTAAGTCATATAACTGAAAACGTGTTTCCCTGGTTTACTTTTAATGTACTTTAATGTTGAGGGCAAGAGGAAAAAAAAAAAAAAAAAGACTTCTTCTTGCCTTTGGCCACCGTGTATTAACCTCCAGTTAAACGTCTCTGCTGACAAGAAAACCTTGGATCCCTCAGGCTGCTAATTCTGATCATTGTCATGTTAATGAGGAAGGGGGCGACTACAGCCCGCTATTCAGCAACTAGCCTTTGGCTTTACAAATGAGCAACATGAATTGAAAGAGGAAAAAAAAAAAAACTTTTTCTGAGTCATATCTGAAAGCCTGTCAGATTTTTTTTTTCTTTTGCAGCGTTAATCCAAACCTAAAAGATTTAAAGCTGGCGCTCCCATTTAAGACAGAGTCTCTTTGTATTTTTTTTTTTTTTTTGGATGAAGAGAAGGGAAAAAAAAAAAAAAAAATGAAATCCCACAGAGGTATTTCCTTCCTTTTCTGTACAAGAAAGCTCCCCTCCCTCTGTGGAAGCCAGTTGGTCTCTAACTTTTCACATCTCCCCACTCGCAGGCAGGTCAGCTGGGAAAAGGCAAGCCGTGTGCGGGACAATGCTGCTTACAGGAGAGGCTGTTAGGGGTTGGTCTGGGGCTCCTCCTGAGAGCACTTTGCAAATGGTCCTGAACGTGGGAGATTGGGGGGCAGTGCCAAGTGTCCCTTATCCTCTTCCAGGTCTTGTGAAACCAAGTGGGATCTGCCACAAAAGCGGGTCCCAGAGGGGCTTGCAAAGGCGTTCTATGCACATAGCCTCCCCCCCCGCCCCCCTCCCCGAGGTTGGTACATCGCAGGCCTGCCTGTGGGGAACAAGTAACTGCTTGTCTCCACGGAGGCCACAGGCTCCAGGTGGGACCCCCAGGGCTTCAGAATAAACCAGGGATCACCCTAATGGAAAATACAATCCAGGCAGTGGAAACAGCTCAAGTTTTCACATCAACTTGCAGAAGAAGATTTGAGAAAACATCAGTTTCTTGTGCAACTAGCCCAGTGGCGACACAGGGGCAGTTAAAGGCTTGCTCTCTGACCAGCTGTGGGCACTCGGCATTTCCACACTAGGCAGACGTTCTTCTATACAATGAGCTTGCCCAAGCTCAGCCTTAGAGACGGGAGAACTCAAGTTTGCTGCCTGCCCACAAACCTTTGGCTGCACAGTTCTTGTTGGGCTCTGACTCTGCCACTAGAAAGGCCATCACACAGATGGCTCTCAGGAGAAAAGCATGTTTGAGAGGCCCATATCCCAGCCACAGCAGGTCTGGTGCCACCCAGCCTTTGAATTGGTCTACCAGTGCCCACGGCAGCCACCAAATTCCACAGTAGCTTCCTTCCTCCTATTTCTTTGTTCTTTTGTCTCATTCCCTCCCCCACCCTTTTTAAAAGAGAAAATAATATAAGTCCAAAGGAGCTACAAGTTAATGTTAGCGACAATTTAAGAACTTCCAAGAACTAGGCCTGGGGACTATTCCTCAGCAGACAGACTACTCATGCGCTGTGTGGGAGGACAAGGTTCAAACTACAGCTCCAACAAAAACAAAACGACAAAACCCAAGAAGTGGTGTTGTCTAGATAAGGCATTATATGAGGGCTGCTGTATTTAAAAATAGTGAGGGGGGAAAACACAATCTCCAGAAAGAATAGTTTCACAGAAATGCAGAATTTCCACGTGCTCAGGGGAAGCCAGGGAAACAGTAGAGCATGCTGGAGGTTAAGTCTCAAAGGCGTGCATTCTGTGCTGACATCTGATCATAAAGAGAGAGCCCCTCATCTCCCTGTGAGTGGACAGACAGGCAAGACCAGGCTTCGCGTTCTCAAAAGCTGTAGCAACCAGCAGTGACAGCCGCTCTCTGCAGTTGCACTCACACACGCACGAACACACGCATGCACGCACGCACGCGCACACACACACACACAGTAAATTAAATCAAATTAGACAAAATGCACCATCACAGTTGTGGGGTGTAGAGAGCTGTGGCACAACTGACACTTGTAATAATTCATACACTCCCCTGGAATGTATTATCCTTCAGGAAGAGGATGGCGACAGAAACATTCCTGTTAGCTCACTAATTCGGTAATTCAGTTTCTGTGTCAAATTCCACCCATCTTCTTTGTATGGATTATCATCTCATGAATACGCCTTGTGATCACCAGTTCCACAAGGCCCCAGGGACCCAGTGTGGCGAAGTGACCACAGCCTCTCAGAGGCAAGTGCTTGGCAGCTTTAGCAAGGCATGGAAGCGAAAGAGTAAAGGGCCCACTGAGCGATTTGTCCTTAGCGATGTGTACTGGGCCAACCTTGGAAAGCTTTCCCAAGGTTATGGAATGCGGATATTTGCTGCGAACAGCAACAGTTGGCAACCTGCAGCTGGTTGAGTAGATGCATGTCCCTGTGAGGGGCTGCTCTTTAAGAGACTTGCCCACGGAATGCAGTGAGGTCTTCAGTAGAGAAAAGGGTTACGTGGGACTGTTGTATCTTTAGGGGCATCTAGCCAAGCTGGTCTCTGTCATTCCTAGGTAGGATCCTGGCTGCTTCCCTCCCTTGGCAGCTTGTGTAGCACCTCCGCAGGGAGGAGGGGGAGGCTTTCAGGTCTCATCCAGCTTGGGCCCTCCTGTGTCCAAAGTGCACGAATTCCTCCGCAGTAAGGACTTACCTTCAATGTCTGGGAGGACACCAAAGGGCAACCTCGGCACACTCGGAGGGGATAGCACTGCTAAACTCCTCAGGAAGCACCGGTCTCATGAAATAATCATTAAAACCACAACACCCCGCCCCCCCCCCCAGCCCCCACACAGCTATTGCAGCAGCAGCCTTTAAATTGCAGGTATTTCCTAGGTCTGTTCATAGGAAACCTCTCGGTTCTTCTATGTGGCTTCTCCCCTTTCTGTCCACAGTAGCAGCTGCATATTTCTTTGGAAGAAGTGTTCTATGTGTGGCCATATTCCAATTTCAATCCATCCCACCCAGGGTTTTTTTCCTGCTAGAGATTCCTTTCTCAGCCGCTCAACCTCAGTGGCTGGAATGATTTGGGTCATCGAACCTGAGACAAGAACCTATACTTTGCTACCTTGGAAGCATTGATAACCTTAATATATATATAAATATGTATATAATTAACATCAATTCTGTATACACAGAATGCTAATGTGTCCTTTTTTAGTGTGTCTGCCTCAGATGCTGGGAACATATCAGGCCCCACAGTCAGCAGCCACTGGGCACCCAAGAGCTCTGCTTTGAACTTGCAGACCCTCTAAGGTACCTTTGTAGTTACAGCCTGCAGAATACCACGGTGGTTCCCGAGGCTCGAAGGATGGCACTGAGTGGAGGGTCTGCCACTTGGCACTTTAATCAAAAAGGAATGCCAAGCTCTCGCGAACTTCCACTTAGAGATGTGAAATTCACCGAAACTCTGCTGACTCATGGAGTCTGGCTGAGACCTCCCTTCGGAGAAAAATCTAAAGACAGAAAAAAATATGCCCGCTCTATCATCTGGCATGTACCACCACGAACCGTCTTCCGAACGCTCTCAAACCTGCAATTATATTACAGGATACATAAAACAGGTTTTCCATGACTTAGGAACTACTAACATTTATTTCTCACTTTCTCTGATCCAAATCTGTTTTCTGTGGCTTCTGGTACTCTCTGGAATAGTGTGTAACCCACTGGCAGAGCCACCTGCTGCGGTTTGAAGAAGTGATGCTAATGACATTCTAGAAACTTCCGTGGTGGTCTGGTTCATCCCTAGCTGCCTTTTGAGCTTCACCAGATCGCTCTGCCTTAACAGCACAGAACTGTGAGAGGTTCTCTCCCTTGGGATCTCATTTCTCTCCCTGTCCTGGGGAGCCTCTGGACAATGAAGGTGACAGTGGAACTGAGCAACGATGCCTTCTACAACAACAGCAGGGCCAGGCACTGCCTCCGCTGCTCACACTGTCGGCAGCTTGCATGGGGTCCTCTGTCCGTTTACTCCATGCACACTGGAGCATACCTGTTTGTGAGCTTTGGATCTACTGATGGCCAGTATAGGGCCTGGCCCACAGGCACTCCATAAATCCTGCTGGAGCTGAGCTGAATTGGGCTCTTGTGTAAGGTGAATTATTACTTTCTCCATAAAAATAGACAGGGCGGAACATCCAGAAAATAAGGAGAAGGATGTTTTGGATAAACCCCAATATGTTTGCAATTATTTCCAGCAGGTCTTGATGACTCAGAGGGGGCAAAAACAAAACAAAACAAAACAAAAAACCAGCCCTTAGCTGCTAGGGTAACCATAAGCAAACAAAGAGACATACAGACAAAAGGACAAACAGACAAAGGTCTTAGAAAATATGCGAAGTAGACACCAGCACACAGCACTTCCACTCCTCTTCTGTGGACAATCTGGAGGTGGTGGAAAGGCTGGAAAGGGGTTAAGGTTCCCAGGGCGGATGCTGGAGTGCTGCACAGGAAGCTCTCACACCTCCACTGTCTCACAGAACAGGCGATGTGAAAATAAACCAGTGAGGAAGACGTTCAGAGGAGAAAGGAGGTGCAAGCTGGGACCAGATCAGTTGGGAGTTAGTGTTATCCAAACAGCGAAGCCAGGCACACTGAAAGTGCGACGAAGGAGCACAAAAGTGCCACATAAGAGCACAAAGTGCCACGAAAAAGCACAAAGTGCCACGTAAGAGCGGTCTTCCTGCATGAAATAGAGAATCCTGAGAACTGTGTGCCTCTGAGAGGCCACTTTCTAGGGCTGCAGCTCCCAGAATAGTAAAAAATAATTAGGAATACAATTGTTTTTTTTTTTTTAATTTTTCCTTATGTGCTATTTTAAAAACATAGAAACAACATAAAACGAGGATGGAGTTAGTAACGAAAATAATTTTATTATGAGAAACAGGGATTGAACCCTGTTAGTGGGTAAGCTGTGTAAGAAAGGGGACCTTACCTCAGTGCTCAATTGTCTCACTTTCTAAACAGGAAGGCCACAGACCAGACAAGCCTGCTCTTCCTTCATCGCGAGATGTTCTTTTTCGTACGACAGGCACCTAAATTCTAGCCTAACTGTCCCAGCTTCAAAAACACCCTGAGCATCTGGTCTACCCTGTCCTGCCACTCTTTGTCCCATGACCTTCTGCTCTCTAAAATGATGGCCACTAACTCACCACTCCGAGACATAACTGATGCACTAAGGCCCACCCCTGACCCCTTTATGGAAAAAGAGGGTGCAGAGAAAACTGCTCTACAGAGTACCTGAACTCTGCTGCACGCCGCACCTCTGCTCTTGCTCCATTATCTGGTGGACCACATCTGGCTCACAGTTACAATGGAAAAGCAAGGAGACCATCTATGGGCCGTTCTGTTCTCTGCTTCTTTAAGACAGAGCCTGCAATGAGTTAGACACTTGCTCGGCATTTGAGGGAAAGGTGCTGTAGTTATGAAAAGCAAGGCCACATCTCTTCACGGATCTAAGGTGAATGCCGACTTTAAAGCGTGTGCGGAGGTCCTGAGTCGGGACCGTGTTTGCTGTGCTCACGTCTCTTCTGTATTCCTAGACATGTCTCTCTCTTTTGTTCTGTTTTGTTTTGTTTTTTGGAGACAGGGTTTCACCGTGTAGCCTTGGCTGTCCTGGACTCACTTTGTAGACCAGGCTGGCCTCGAACTCACAGCGATCCGCCTGCCTCTGCCTCCCACATTCTGGGATCACAGGCGTACGCCACTGCGCCCGGCAACATGCCTCTCTTAACAAGAAGGGCTTCCGAGTGTCAACCCACCAGTTGTCTCATTTCCTATCAGGGACAGGGGCGCTATGACCAGTGGCATGGTTTCCTGGATGTGACAGCTACTGTTCTCAGCTCACCCACAGACATCTGATGGAGTTTAGGCGAGTGGATCCCTCCCGGGTACTTGGCTTAACATAGTAAATCTCAGATTAAAAACCCTGCCTCTCCTTAGGAGTCCTAGACTTACACTCAGTAAGTTATTATATTGCTGTCTAGTAATTAAGAGCTGATAGGTGGATAAGGACTATTTTAAGCAGGAAATTCCTCATATGAAGTGTGATTTATGATGTTGGGAATAGGCAACAGCAGAGTTTAGGAAAATCTTATCAGTGTTGCAGTTCATGTGGGTGACACCTAAGGGCCCAACAAAAGTTTTTACTGTTTCTCAGACGGACTTTACGAACCTCAATCAAGAGATCTGAAATTCTGTAAAACACATGCTCTTTCCTTAACTTCAATTTCCTTCAGTAGTTTTATAGATCCCCGAGGCCAGGAAGAGCAGAAACAGATGGCGCTGGGGGTGGGGGCACTTTACAGTGTGTGTCTGCAAAGCCATAATAAATTTAAAAGTTTTTTCCCCCCAGGCCAGCTTCTGGTATTAACCCCAATGTGAAATGACCCTTGATAGAGTTTGATATAGCTGCTTTTCTATTTCCTTTTTTTTTTTTAAAGTCTGGTTTACTATTCATTTTGACGGGAAAATTTTTTTCTTCTGGAAATTCCAAAAAATACCCAGGGCCATTATCTAGACAAGGCTGGAAAGCAGGCTTGTCCATGTTTATAGGGCACAGCGCTTTTCCCCAGGGCCTGCCTCAACCCATAAACTGTTGTACTGGTGTGAAAAAAATACAAGCCAATTCTGAAAAAAAAAAAAAGTCACCTTCTTAAATCACAACCATATTTGTGAGAGGAGAGGAAAACAGCAACATATTTAAACTTGCAGCCAAGCTTGTCACACTGTTTTTTTTTTAAAACTTCCCCAGTTTCTTTGGGTGTGTAGATTACAGCATGGACATCCTGTACTATATGGCTAATATCCACTTATGGGTGAGTACATACCATGTATGCCTTTTGGAGTCTGGGTTAACTCATTCAGGATGATCTTTTCTAAGGGGAGGGGGGAAGAAGTTGGGACCTAGAGGAGAGGAGGGAGGGGCTGAGATAAGGCTATAAAATGAATAAATGAATACATTTAATCAAATAAAAAAGTTTCCTCCAGCTGTCCAACCTCATAGAACCCGTTTTTCCCCACCAGTGTCATCACTCTTTTAAAAAAAGGTATTTCAGTAGTGTGGGGCACCGAGCTATTTGTTAGTCATTGTCATTCGGTCATCGTTGTGGGGAGGGACACAGAATGCGTGTGTTAGAGACACAGTGCAAAGCCACAAAGGAATGTGCCCTTCCCACCAGCGAAGAACCACCAATCTGGAGGCAGCGAAGGGCTAGCTCAGCTCTGACTTGTGGGGACGGTCCTTCTGACAGGTCCACAGGAGAAGAAGCTGTGGGAGCCTGGATAAAACAACCCTGTGGGCACCGACAACGGCAGCCAAGGCCAGCCACCTGCAGACACCACTGGCCACTTCACGTGGGACGCAGAAATAAATATAAAGGCTTTGGTCTATGGCACAGGCACTAAAATGAAGGTTAAGGCCCGACAGCCGATGAGGGTGAGGGATGAGACTGCATGGAGTTGAGAGAAAGGGGAGGGAAGAAATTCAAATGGAACAGGTGATTGGACATGCGGGGGTTATGGCAGCAGGAAGAGGCCGGGTTCCAAGTGCAGCTCCGATTCTTAGGACCCCAGGAGATGACTGGGACACTCTGACTGTGAGGTGTGAGCTAGGACCCACGTCAGAGCGCTGCTGTGGTTCCTCGCTAAGTGAACACCAATGAGCGTTTCTAAGTGTATGTGGGACATGGGGCCCTGCTACATCAGTGAAACCACACAGTGTCTGACCATATGACATGGTATTTCCTGGCTTTTCTTTAAAAAAAAAAAATGAGATTATTAGCTATCACTAATAGCTAATTTGTTATTAAAATAGGTCAAAGGCTAGGATATGAAGATTGGATTTTGTGTGTGTGTGTAAATGTTTATGTAGTTATGTACACGTGCCTAGGTGTGTATATCTGAGAGATAACTTGTGTGTGAGAGAAATAAGCTTAAGTGTTATTTCTTTGGCAGTGTCCACCTTGGCTTTTGAGACAGGATCTCTCTTTGGTCTGGAGCTCATCCAGTGTTGGGTTTATAATCACGGAATTATATCACGCCACACCTGGCTTTTAAAAACCTAAGCAGGCAAGCAGGCAAGAAAGCAAGCAAGCAACCAACCAAAAACCCCTTGGGTTTGGGGACTGAACTCGGGTTCTTATGCGTGGCAAGCACTTTACTGGCTGTTTCCGCCGCCATGGTGAAGGTGAGGTTTCTATAGAGGAGCCGAAGAGAGGTGGGTGCTGGGCCCATGTGGTTAGAGCTCCAGGCTCTTCCAATGGCTTTTTGTCTGACTATGAGCAGAAGCCTCAGGGTTCCATGGGAGTTCTGGCTGGTGGTACCCTTATCTGCTGCACTTCTCTGTCCATGTGCACCCACTTGTTTACCTATTGTCTTTCTCCTTCTACCAGAGAAGTCAGTGGAATGAGAGCGTGACTTCTGTCCTTCCTGAATCCAGTGCCTAGAACAGTGGCTGACACACAAGAATCCCAGTAGCCATTTTTCACACTCACTGGCTGTGTGAGTCTTAGAGAGGTACGTGAGGGAAAGCTAGTGTTTAACAGCACTGGGGTGACTAGTGTTATGGCACTTCCCGGATCTTGGCTGCCTTTCGGAGTAGTTCCTCTCTTCAGTCACTGCCTCTTTAAGGCCACAGAGTTCCTCGGCCTTCAAAGCCTGCCTATGCCATTTTCTGTTCTGTCACCTTAGAGGCTGCCTATATTAAACTTTTTGGCAACTGAAAACACACCTGTGTATAAAATTTAGTCTTGGAAGGAAGTGCTGTGAGAAGGAAAGAATGAGACTGAAGGGCATGTGGACTCCTCTCTGAGCCAGACCCTGGTAACCTCGCTATTGGTGGTGACAGGAAGTTATTACACACTGTCAGGGGCCCTGTGAAACAGCCCTACATTCTGGGTTTGTCCTGGGTGGTATTTCACCATGTGTACTGTACAGCGCCTGTCAAGCCAGCCAGTGTTGCCTGCAGCTACCTACAACAACGCCCTGCCATATATATGCGGCAATGACTTTGTTATGAATAAATAAATAAATAAACAAGATATAAGACGATCAGCCAACTTTTGCTCAGCTGTGAAGAGACATAAACATTGGCACAAAATGAACATGTGTGTGTGTGTGTGTGTGTGTTGTCTGCAGTCTCAATTAAAACACAGAATTTGTAAAATTTCCATGCACCTGAGAAATCACTTCCTTCTGAAACGATTTGAGTTTTACTACAACCGGTGACTGTACTTATCACAAAATGTTACAAACTGAGCACATGGGCTCTCATTACCCCACTGCTCAAGAAACAAACGGGCACCACCTATGTTTGACAACACGGATGGCATTTCTATGAAACCCTTAGCTGGAGATAAGCTTCCTTTGAACACACATACACTCATGTACACACACACACACACACACACATCAAACTATGTGACAGGCACCGAAGTGCAACATAATGTAAAGAATCAATCTTTTCCTTGGATAAGCGCAGCTGACATGTTTTGGACAAGCTAGTAAAGCCTACAGCTGAACTAATTCAGTCCCCATCTTCAATGGAGCTCCAGCTATGTGAATACTTTATCCAAAGTCGCAGTAGTCATACAGCAGGAAGAAGCAGAACTCCCGTTAGCAGTCCCCACTGTCCACGAAGGGTACAAAAACGTGACGGAGTTACTGACACTCATTTCACTTTGAATTAAACACTGCTCTGCTGTGCATCTCAAGAGACAATATTAAGTTCTGTTTTGGGTAATACCAGGAATTCTACAGGCAGGCGCAGAATTATATTTGGTTGGCTAAAAGCCAACCATGCTTTACACTTGTCCTAGAAGTAGGTGGTCAGAAACTCAGTCCTTGTCATCAGACTCATGAGCCACAGTTGCTTAAGTGATCGGGGTGCAGAGGTGGGGTGTCTCAGAATCTTCTGTGGTATTCATTTTGAAGATTAAATAAACAAGAGGGAATAAGGTGAATGAAGCTGACTTAATGTGCAGCAAAAGAGGTTCAGTTAGAACTGACCTCAGGGAAAACGGGTCCAGGCAGACATCACAACACAGGGACACAGCAGAACTGGGTTTCCTACACAGCAGAGGCAGCAGAGTACGGAGATGCACATCGTCACATACGTGGAACATCTTCTCTTCCGGAAAAGAGACTTGGAAACCAAGGCAAAGAGGAGGTACACTCGCAGCTTTCTCTCTGCTCTCTTTAAAACATATGCTGCAAAATTTCTAGGCTTCACAGTGCATGTTTCAAAAGATGCCTTCACGTTTTTTGTTTTTTTTGTTTTTGGATGGAAGAGCAGGCGCATCTGGTTTTCCTGTAATAGTACATAATCTCTCTCTCTCTCTCTCTCTCTCTCTCTCTCTCTCTCTTTCTCTTTCTTTCTCTCTCTCTCTCCCTCCCTCCCCCTCTCTCTTTAATAAATCTAGCCACAATTTTTTTTAAAGTGTCTGCATTCTGTTAATTTATGAAAAGCAGGGTGCTGTCAGATCAAATTTCATGAAAATGATCTATAAACCAGACTGTCAAAAGTGAAGGGCACTCAGGCCGACTTACAGGCAGGGAATACTTGCAAACCACCGGGGAGGGTTCCTGCGAACACGGCGAAACAACAGCCCGCAACAGGGCTCACATTACCTTGATTTGCAAGTTACTGTGCGGTCACAGGAAATCCCGAAATGTTTTCCACATTTTCTTTTATACATTTTATGTCAAATTTCCTGCAATTGAAATCATAAACCTTCCTACTGCTGGACCCTCTTCTGAAGGACAGGGGGTGTCTTTTGACACTCTCCCATGAACACCTAATAACTCAGTTCCTCCCAGTGTAACAAGAAACTGAAAGACAGAACTGAAAACGGAGTAAGGGAAGGGCCAGGGTGCCGTGTGCCTCAATTCCTTCAAAAGGAAAAGTCAAACTGATGTCATTAAGACAACTTGAAAAGTGCATTTAATCTAGTGATGGCTGACTTCTTTTTGGAATGAGAGACAACAGAAGGAATGACAGATTGTCCCATAGAAGGAGCCATACCGTTTCCTTAAACCTCTTATCCTAGATGGATTTATGGTCTAGTTTTTAGAGTGGCCTCTCCTATACGGGTATCTGTGACAAAATTCAAGTTCCCTACAGCCATATTTTATTGTTCCAGTTATGTTTATGAAAGGCTAAGTCAGATTTAAGTTAAATGTTGAAGTTTAAAATACTGGTTGGAGATTTATCTCTCCCGCCTGTGGCATTTGAGGGTGGTCAAATGCTAGCTGAGTGGAGACCCACAACGTGGAAAGTCATGCTGGGTAGGGCGAAGGCTCGTTAATGGATACCCATCTCTATGGTTCCGCTGGGTTGTGAGTCCACAGCGCACACACACATTACCTCTCCAGACATATCAGGGGCCATGGGAACCGCGGGCCACAGGGATGAGTAGACTCCGAAGAACACCACCCACAGTGCGATGCTGCCCCAGATGGCAATGTGGCTGAACTGCGAGGAGGAAGGAAATCTGGGTCAAGACACTCCCAACCAGCCACGCATACAGACACTGCTGAAACAGTCACAGAGTCTCTTCTGATCTGTATCAAATTCAGAGAAATACAAGCTCCTGGAATTGCGCGCAATGGTATGCACTCGCTCAGTAATCTCCATCACTGCTGTCTAACATTTCTCTCTCTTCCCCTCTTTTTTGTCTTTGTTCTGTGTGTTCTTCCTCAAAGATGGCGGACACATGGGAGAACATTACGTGTAGGACTAGGGGTGTCAAATCTAAATTTCCTCATTCCCATCTCTCTCTGGGGCATCAACTGCAATTTTGTTTTCTTTATTGAGTCTCACTGCATGGAAGTGGGCAGGCTGCAAAACTAACGTGCTGAAAGTGGAACGTATTTTATGTAGACTGTGTGTTTGCATCTGAAGACAGATCTCTCACTGATTCAACTGCTCTTCAGAACTGTTTTCTAATAGGTCTGTGTGGAACACCAGTCTGGGGATGCCTCCAAGCAAAGGTACTCAAGTACGACCGTCTCCCTCATGTTGAGGAGGTAACGGCGTATGATACTGAGTTAAAGGCTCGAGAGGTCTCAGTGATAAACTTGTGCAATTCAGTGTTTTCCACCCACAACCCCCAGCTCCTCTCCCCCTGTGCCCAGTGCTCCACAGCCGCAGGCTTTGTAAGAGACATGCAACTAGAGATATTCTTACCCAAGTCCAATATGAGGTTTCCAGTCCAGCCTTCAAACACACTGTTATCACTACAAACTGAAAACAGAAAGGGAAAATGTCACTCTGTCTCCATAGGTACCATGGTCAATCAAGGGACACACAGAATTCCATAGAAGAAACGGGTCTGAATTAAGCCAGCTACGTGTTCACCAAACTCACGGACTAGGTGAGTGGCTCCCATTAGGGCGTGACAAGAGCTGCCATTTGCATGGCTTCTGCTGTCCTCTCCCACCTCTGCTCACCCTCAAAGCCTCCATGTGTGTGTGTCAAGGAGGCTACAGAGGGTACTGCCATCTGTGTTCTGTACAATTCACAAACAGCGATAGTGTGTGCTTATGCAAACCTGGGGTTTTGCTCTTACTTTAACGGAATCTTTTTTTGCTAAAAAGCTCACTTCCTGGATTTAAAGATAAATTATAGAAGTAAAACAACTAGGTGTTTAGGAACCTAAGTCTTCACTCTTGGACTTTATGTACATGTAACTCTGCAAATGGGGGATATGAGAGCAAGCCACTTCTGGAAACACACACCATGCTGACTCCATGGTTGTCTTGGCTAGCGTATGCCAACTTGACACAAGCTGAAGTCATCTAAGAGGAAGGAACCTCAACTGATAAAGATGTCTCCATTAAATCAGACCATAGGGGAGGAATCCTGTAGGGCGTTTTCTTAATAAGTGATAGCTGTGGAAAGGCCCCGCCCACTGTGGGCAGGGCCACCCCTGGGTCTGTGGTCCCCAGCTTGCTCAGCTGAGCAAGCCCGGAAGCAGCACCCCTCCATGGCCTCTGCATCAGCTCCTGCCTCCAGGTTTCCACCCTGTTTGAGTTCCTGTCCTGGCTTTCTCCAATGATAAACAACGACAGGTAAGTGAGATAAACCCTATCTTCCCTCAAGAAAGGTAATCCCGAAGCCAGGCACCAAAAGCTACCCTGACTGCTCTGCGTCTCACATATGAACACAGCAGTGGTTAGATGCATCCGCCTTGGAGTCACGTGACAGGCTGCTTCAGTTAAGGTTCATTTGCCAGTATTTTCAGCTCCTTCAAACTGAAACTAGAACAGTTAAGGCTCCCCTCCTCTGAAGACTCATCTTGGTTGTCAGCGTGAGTGGACCGAGAGCTACCCAGGAGACTAGTAAACCACTCTGGGGTTGTCTAAAGGGAAACTCACTCTAAATGTGTCCGTCAGGTGAGGAGAGGGCCAGACAGAAAAACAGGAGGAAAACGAGGAAGCCTGTGAGCGCACTCTCTCTCTGGCTGCTTCGAGGCTGCCACCGTGTCAGTGTCTCCATCCCACCATCACCTCCCGCGCACTCCTCTGTGGTGGTCATCTCAGAGTCCTGGCATCTCTAACAGCCTGTGGGTTCCACTGTGATCGACACTGAGCTTCACCAGTGGCCTCTCTCAGTCCTAAGCCTCAGTTTCTTTGTAGGAACCCTTCGGTTCTTGAGTCTCCACCTCAACTGAAGCTGCATCTTCAACCACAGCTTCTGCGGGGCTGCCTTAAGGGGGACGTTAGTCCTCTCTCACAGTGCCCAGCCTCGGCTGCTCTCTGGTCCCACACCTGCATGCTAACCCCAAAGAAATACATCCCGAAATACTTCCCAGAGGATTTCATCCCAATGATGCTGGCTTCTTAGCAATCACCGATGTGAAATTGCAGGCCCACCTAACCAGTGTCAACTGTCCCATCGTCCTAGCAAAGCTTTGCTTCAGCCATGCCGGCCCTCTTGCTCATCACAGCTGATTCTTTCGGCCCCAGCTGACCAGAAACTGCAGCTTTTTACATTCAAAATTTTATACTAATGACTCAGGGGTCTCTATAGCTTCCCCCTGACACTTCATAAGCCAGCATCACTCTCTGTGCTTTGTATGTCCCAAGCTCTCACTGAAGGGCCCATTAAGCTCTGGAGCACTCAATGTCTTTTCCAGCCTGAAGCTCTACAATACTCTGTCCTCCCCTCCCAACCCCCAAACGACATGGTAAGGTTTGTTACAGTAAGGCCCCACTTCTGGTACCAATTTCCATTCTAGTTTGCTTTCCGTTGCTATAATAAACACCACAGCAAAAAGCAACCTGGGGAGGAAGGGTTTGTTTCATTTCACAGGTTATAGTCTATCTTGGAGGGAAGTCAGGGTAGGAACGCAGGGCAGGAATCTGCAGGCAGGAACTGAAGGAGAGACTAGAGGGCTGCTCTGTCTCACATCCAGCTACCTGTCTTCTTTCTTTCTTTCTTTCTTTCTTTCTTTCTTTCTTTCTTTCTTTCTCTCTCTCTCTCTCTCTTGTTTTTCGAGACAGGGTCTCTCTGTGTAGCCTTGGCTGTCGTGGACTCACTTTGTAGACCAGACTGGCCCCGAACTCACAGAGTGCTGGGATTGCAGGAGTGTGCCGTCACGTGAGCTACCTGTCTTATGCAGCCCAGGCCCATACGTCCACAAGTGGCACTTCTTACATCAATTAGAATGTGATTAGTCACATGCAAGACTAACAGTTGAGTGGAGAGTGGGGTCTGACTTTCACACGAACTCTAGTGCCCCATATTTGACCAGGTGCCCTGGATGGGGAGGCCTTGTGGCACTCAGAGGAAGAATAGCAGGCTACCAAGAAGAGACTTGATACCCTATGAGCATATACAGGGGGAGGAGGTCCCCCTCAGTCACAGTCATAGGGGAGGAGAGTAGGGGGAAAATGGGAGGGAGGGAGGAATGGGAGGATACAAGGGATGGGATAACAATTGAGATGTAATATGAATAAACTATTAAAAAATAAAAAATAATAAAAACACACTGACAACAACAACAAAAAAAACAAAACAAAACAAAAAACCAAAAAACAAAAAACTAACCACCCTGTCTTCCCATCATAATGTACTGACATCTTTGACACTGTGAGCAAATAAACCCTTTCTCTTCAGTTGGTTCACTCAGGTATTTACATGCAGTGATGAAAACTCAACAAAAACATCTTCCTCATAGTGTTGTTTTTTTGATGAAAACGCTGAATACAAAACACTTAGACCAGTGCTCATAGTATTGTAGTCCATTTATAACTGCCTGTAAAAACCTGAAATATTGTGAGTCAAGGAAGCTATGGGTGTGAGCACTGGAAGTGTATTTCTGGCCTTGCACTGGTGACTGCCAGTGCCCATAGTGTCCGATCCTACTTTCATGGTTTGGTACAGTACATGTTGAGACACTTTCCAGCAGGGTTGGAAAATTAAGGCACAGTGGTACAGGGGTACAGTTGGGCTTTCTCAGCAGGATATGTGGTGGTAAAGTATTATTAATATCTGTGGACATCAAACTCTTATTAGTGAATATGAGTTAGGTTAAGGTACATAAAGTCTCTAATAAGTGACAAAATTAAAAAAAAAAGCACTCTCCTGAGAACTGAGATTTAATGTGTCCCCAAAGACATCCATAATATAAACTGTGGTTCCTTTCCACCTACTTGCATAAGTGTTTACACAGTTCTGTTTTGGCATTCATGCTATAAAAAAATGCCAATCCTCAAACATGGTTGTGTTTTTCTTTTATTGTGTCAGTGGGAAAACATCAGTGGAAAGAAATCCCAAGGTTTTCCCAAACCTGAACCCTTTGTCTAACTGACTGTTAACTTCTATTGCTGTGATAAAATACCTCACCTATAAGCAAAATAGAGGCATTTTGATTTGGTCCTTTTTATGACTCCAGGTTACAGTCATTGTTATGGGGAAATCAAGGCAGGACCTTCCAGCATCATAGCCACAGTCAAGTGCCGAGATAGAGAATTCTCTATTTGTATACAAAGCAAAGCCCAACCCGTGAAGTGGTGCTAACCACAGACATGGTGTGTTTTCCCACCTCAATCATCAATCAAGACAATTCATTCATATATATATATATATATATATATATATATATATATATGTAAGTGTATACGTATGTATGTATGTATGTATGCATGTATGTATGTATGTATGTATATGTTCACAGGCCAACTGGATCTAGATAGTTCCTTATTAAACCCTCTTCTAGATGCTGTCAAGTTGAGAGTTCATGTCCTACCAATTCCGTGTCCCAGCAGCTGAGATTTGCATATTTTATTTTTCAGTGCCTGGGCCTGAGCCTCACGCACGCCGAGCACATATCTTCTTCTCTGAGCCACGCTCAGGCTCAGCACGGCCTTTGAACACCGTTGTCACAGTGGCCAGGTGACTGGCCACACGTTCTCCACGCAGAGGCTGAAGAGGCGTGGGTGAGAGAGTGGGTGAGTTAGTGAGTGAGGCATGCTGGGCACAGACGGCAGGATTCGGGGGGAATAACTGGGCATGGGATGGCAGCTGTGTGAGCGTGGGCACTAGGACTCCACAGTCCTCTTGACTTTTAAGAGAAAAACGGTCTGCGTGTTCTCTGGGATCTTAGTGGCCGTGAGAGGAGCTTGTTGGCTCCCTGGCAGCTGTTGGGGGGAAGTGTTTGATAAGCCCGCAGGTCACTCATACTTAACCTAAATAAATAAAATTTTCTTAGATGTGTTTGAGTATTTGCTTGCATGCATGTATGTACACCAATAGTGTGCCTGGTGCCTGCCAAGGACAGAAGAGGGTGTAGAAACCTTCTGGATCTGGAGTTACAGGTTGTTGTGAGGCAACATGTGGACGCTGGGAACCAACCCCTCCTCGGGAGCAGCCAGTGCTTCTAACCACTGAGCTCCAGCCCCAGCTCACTCTGTTAGTTAGCTCGAGCCTCTAGAGAACTCATTGCTTACACACTAAGAATACTTGGATAAAATTCGGCAGAAGAAATATTATATATGCAATGGCAGTAAGATAAATTTGAGGAGAAAGTTAAAAAGTAAAGGGGAAAAATAGGGAGAGGGAAAAGGTAGTAGGGATAAGGAGGGAACACTGAAAATCAAAGTAACAGAAATCTTTTAAAGTCACTAAATCTGAATTGTAGCTAAAAAGAGCAGGTATGGTGGTACAAATGCTCCTGATAAGCATTCTTGGCACTTGGGAGGCTGAGCTGGGAGGAATCTGAGTTAAAGGCCAGCCTGGGCTACACAGTGAGGTCCTATCTCAAAATGAAAACAAACAAACAAACAAACAAACAAACAAACAAACAAACAAACACAAAAGCACACTAAACAAACCCAACAAAACCTTAAGTAGAAAGCTCTTACCGGTCCAAATGCCTTACCCTGCAAATGACCCTTAAACTGGAACCTCTACTCCCTGCCCCCCCCCCCCCATTTCAGTCCAAAAGGGAAGCGGGCAGAGAAGAAAGGCGGTGGCTTTAGACAAAAATAGGCAAAGGGGCTGAACTCACAGTATAAACGAAGTTTCCCAGAAGCAGGTAGTCCGAGGTTTTCCCATTTCCAAATACTGTGCCTACAAGAAAAGAGGAGGAAACCCGTTAGAGAAAAAAACAAAGGAAAGTCCTGGAAAAGAGGAAGCCGCTTCGTCATTTTGAGCACAGGAAGATCCTAGAGGCACCCAGTGGGGCCATGCCGCTGTCCCTCACAAGGATGCTACAGATGGGCCACAAAATTAAACACCACATTCTAAGAGTCCACCGGAAGCAGAGGTGAATCTGACTTGCTAACCGATCCTTAGAATCCACAAGGTGAAAATCAGCAAATACATAGAAAAGGTTGAACTCTCAGTCATTTGGAAAGCTGAAAGCTCTGGGCATTGACAGGATGTGGTGGTCTGGGTGCTGACACAGGAGGCTGTCGGCAGGATCAGCAAGAGTCTCGGGAACCTTTTCAACAAAGCTGTTATCATGGGAGCCAACAGGGATCGGTGAGAAACCACGCTCAGAAACAAAGGGCCGCTAACCTGACGCCAGGCACAGGGTTCTTTGAGGTCCTGACTGGATTTCTTGGAAAAAAAAAAAAAACTTCAAGTTCTTTGTTATTGTAGGGATGATTAAGAAAATAACTGTAGATGAAGGGCCTACCAAGCAATCAAAAGAGTGGTTCTCAGTTCCCAGTGACCTCAGCTCCTTTCAGAAAGGCAGCGAGAAGCTCCTCAGTCTGGCGGGTTTTAAGGTTCACACACATTTCATGCGCCTGTCTGAGGCGAGGCAACAGCCCTGATGACTGTTAAGTCACTGGCTCTCAGTTTTGATCTTTGGATTCACGCAGAAATGACTGAGGGCTCCCAGAAGCTTCCATCCTTCATAGCTATCAGTATTTACCAAGTTAGAAGTTCAAAACAGAACATTAACAACAACAACAACAACAAATCTCTCATCTAAAAGTAATAGTAATAAGCTCACTGCAAAGTCATATAAACACATTTTATGAAAAAATAACTATTTTCCTAAACAAAAATGAGTGAGAAAATTGGCATTGTTTTACATTAATCTCCTTAATGTCCAGAATTTAACAGAATACAGCTGGGCTCTCAAATGTTGCTTTGCTTACAACAGTTCAGAAAAATATGGCTTTGTAGAGATATACATGGAGTTACAATGGGTGTGGTTTGTGTTTATTTTGGAAATCTCTTCCAATAATTCTTTTATACTACATAAAAACTCAACAAGTAGCTTTTTTAAAGAGATAGAGGTGCTTTTTTGGTGTTTGTTTTCAATAATTTATTTATTTTTATTTTATGTGCATCCATGGTTTGCCTGTATGTATGTCTGTGTGAGGATGTTGGATCCTGGAGTTACACACAGCTGTGAGCTGCCACGTGGGTGCTGGGAGTTGAACCCAAGTCCTCTTAGAAGAGGAGCCCTCAGTGCTCTTAACCACTGAGCCCCTCGCCCCATGCTAGTTGCCTGCATGGCGAACCTCCTCAGTGTACTTTGTTACATTAAGATCCACTGGTCACACTGCACCATGCAGGACTGGTTGATCTGGCGGAAGCCAGCGGCTCCACTCATGATGTCAACAACCTTCCCCACAAAGCAAGCTGCTGAGCTCTGACCACAGCTGACTTGCCTTCGTGCCTGGCCAGCCTGCCTCTCAGAACCCGACCCAGACACACCAAAGCTGGAGAGTTAATCAGAGGACCAGCCTACAGTTCCTTAAGAAATGAACCGGCAGACAGCAGTGGAGAATGCAAGGACCAGCACTGCCTCTCGGCCACTGCTTTTGCCAACTTACATCCCACTGAGTTTGTATCATAACTGAAAATGACAAGAAATGGACTTACTGTTATACAAATTTATAAATACTCACACTTTTAACTCCATGGACTCCCCAGAGCTCTCAAGGTTTAAAACCTCTTAGGTAACTCTTGGAATTTTTCCACTAAAACTGCTGATTATGTTTTGTATTGGATATTTTTATACACTCCTTTCCTTCCTTCCCTTCAAAGCAAAACAAGCTCTCAGTCTCTGAGGCTCACTTAGATGTGGGGAAAAGGCACAGCAGTTGCAAATCCCTGAACATCAAATTGGTAGCACAAAGTCTGTGCTACCTACAACTCATTCTTTGAGGAAAAAGCCAAGGGCCTTCTAGACTTGTCTGGGTTTGGTTTCCACAGGCAGCAGCTGCTGGGCACGGCTGGGCTGGAGCACACTGACGTGGACTGTTTCCCGGGTAGACGCAGCAGGAGATCTGGCATGGTTAAGTATATTATATGCTGTTTTGTCTGGCTTGTTTTTGATAGTAAATTTGCCCTTTCTAGTTTAGAGTGTTGAAGTAGTGTTTCAAGGGTTAGTGGCGCCTTGCTTGTCATTCTTATGCTGATTTTATGCCTTGGAAACTAACTTTACCCTGTGAATTTATCTAAGGTCATCCTGGATTGTATTTTGGATTTCAGTATCTGATTGCTTCAAAAAGCAAAAACAACACAATGTCCATCAACTGATTAATATGTAAAGTCTGGTATATCTGTACAGTGGACTATTATAGAGGGGATGAAGAACTGATTGGTCCTGCAGAGCGGAACGGCCAACCTAAGGCATACCGTTCTGCTTATACGCCATGCTCACAACAGGAAGGCTCCTAGAGATAGAGAACTTAGTGGTTTCAAAGGGCTGTGCGGACGGAGCCTAGGAAGCATCGGGGAGTGACTGCTAATGGGCACAGGATTTCTTTCTGGGGTGATGAGACGCTATGGCATTATATGATGGCGACATTCTCATGGTCCAATGAAGGTACGAAAAGCCACTGAGCTGTGAAATGTTGCAGTAACTTAATTGTACCTTAAAAGAAAACAAGCCATTGCCGTGGCCTTGAACTTGAGTAGTATTTACAGTTATAATTTCCTGAATAATTAGCAAAGGAGACTCAAGTCTTGGCTAGGGCAGGGACCCACCACCACCTCCTCGGTAACACTTACGTATTCATGCTGTGAGACGCAGTAACTCACCTGCAGCTGACTGGGCACCTCTGAGGCACTGTTCTAAGTAGAGCGAGCACCTCCAAACTGACTCATACCCCTCAGCCTGCTAAAGCTCAGAGGAGGAAGACGATGCAGAGAGACCAAAACAACCCAACGGGCTAGGCAAGTCGTGTGCGGATGTGAGGGTGACAAAGGGTGACAAAGGGACTGGGGGAAGTGGCCTGGAAGTGGGGGTTTTTGTTGCAAACGCAGAAAGCCTTGAGGTGCTTGGTTTTGTCAAGGTCATTCTGGAAACCTGGGTTAAAGGAGGTGCAGGGGGACAAGAGCAAGCTGTGTGGTGTCATGCTAACAGCCATGCGGTCACAGATGGGGGGTGCCTGTCCTTAGGGAGGACCAGCGGCTAACTGAGAGGAGAGTGAGCCAATGTTTTTCACTCTTGCAGCCTTGGGCACAGCACTGAAGAGCCGCCATCTTTCTTAACACCCCAGGGAAAAGGTCTGCTCTGGGATTCAGAAGCATCAAGCTAGGCATGACAGACATCCTTGCCTCCTAGAATGGCTACGTCATTTTTTTTTTTAATGTCATTTTTTTTTATGTAGGTGGGAAGTATACCGTGATCCTCTCTTTCAAAACTGATGGGATAAAAATCACTCCCTTGAAACTAGCAGAGAAAAAGTGCACACTTCAAGATGCAGGGGGAAGACACATTAAAATAAAAATGTCAGTGCAAGTTCACCTGAAAAATGCTAGCACAACTGACCAGGCTCAATTGAAAATGCTCCAATGAGCCTCATAAGTACAATAAATAGATGACATAAGACATTAGCCTTATTATCTTCACAGTATATGTTTGCAAAGGGGGAAAATGTCCTAAAGTCTGCAAGTTTGGGAAGCAAGGGAAGTGAAGAAGAAGGCTTTGCACAGACTAAATCAGTTGGCTCCTAATGGCATAATAAAAACCTCTACTGTGGCGACGACTTTTGGAGGCACACATTTTAGACCAAGGCACAGCCCAACGAAGGAAGCACTGCTCTAACTCTGAGCGTGTAGGACAGTGAGTCACTTTCCTAAAATGGCGAGGCACCCGCCTCTTTGCATCCATAGTCTTTCTACTTACCATACTGAAGGGCTTTTAGCGGGAACCAAAACAGAATCACCGAGTGGAAGAGGCCATTCAAACAATGAACCCAGAAAACCTGAGGGAAAACAAGAATCCATGAGAACCATTTGCGATAAACTCGCGCCGTGACCTCTGACCTTTCTTTTTATCTACGCGCTAGATGCACAAAATGTGTTTCTGCTGGGCCACCACTGTGAATTAATAGGACTGACAGACATTCTCTGCCTTAGATGTTCATGGGTCATTTATTTATTTTTATATTTCTCAAGATGTTTTTTCAGCTTCACTTTTTTTTTCCTACTTAAAAAAAAAATCCACTATCAAAAGTTTAAATTTCTGCCAGCCAAAGGTGTGTGTGTGTGTGTGTGTGTGTGTGTGTGTGTGTGTGTGTGTGTGTGTGTGAAATCTAATAACTGACGCAGAGCCTGGAGTTTCTTACACTGGAATTCTTTTCATAATTCTAGAAGAATAGACCTTTAAAAGACTGGCTGTGAAATCCTCCCCCACTTTTTTTCCTTCCCTTCTACTCAGTAAATGTTTCTGTGGTACAAATATATAACGCTTTTCTCTCTCTCACAATAGGCACGCACACGCATACACTGTAAAAAAAAAAAATCACAGAATCTAGCACTTAGATTATATGTTCATTAGAATAGGGTATTGTGACTATGTCGGAATTTATCGAAGGCGTCTGCAATTGTTTAACATCTATGTGTACCACGTTTCGGACAATCTCTACAGCCAGTTAACAGCCATTACGTTTTACGTCTTGTGTATTACAGAGAGAAGCGAAGGCATCATCGGGACTTTTTCCTAACACGAATGTGAAAGATTAAGTTATCGAAAACTGCTTAGAATCCTTATGAGCCTTGGAACAGCTGTAGTTTCGCCATTTAAAATGGCTTCTTGCAAACGAAGCTTAAATGTTAAATACAATCGGCGTGTATTAATAGTTTTAAGCTGTTCAAACAAGAGAAATTAAGTTGCCTGCCTCCCAAAATTTTCCACTGTGATCTCAATCTCCTTGGTTAGCTCACCCAGCCACGCTGGACTGTATGATCCAATTTACGCTCCAGTACTTTACACATCTGAACTTGTGTTGCTCATTAACCTTTGTCGCCTCTCCTCACTATGTCACCACTGCAAGTTTTCATTTGACAGAAAGCACAGGTGGGTGCAAGAAAAATTAGTTCTACTTTTCCATTTTCCTGACTGATGCTTATTGTCACACGCTAATCCTTTAACCCCTGTCGTGACCTCAGAACCTCCGACCCCTCTTTACCATAACAAACGCAAGCCTGGTCATTCACGGCAACAAGGCTTCCACACTAGGGAGCCTCGGCGACCGCTGTGTAGACAACTGTGCATTTTGTAACCATTTGTTCCTGGAATTTTAAAACATTTAGATGGGATTCACTCAAACAGTGCCACTGAAATCATTTGCCAAAAGTCTGTAAGCCTTAGAAAAATAGATGGCAAACTGACTACATAGGCTAAATCCATACCCAAAGGGATATGGGAACTGGGCAACCCTGGAGACTTTCTAAGCCTCTAAGATAACGAGGGTTTTTTTTTTTTTTTTCCAAAATGATAAAAGACAGAAGGACAAAGTCACCCTTCCATCAACACTGCACACTACCTTTTCCTGACCACAAAACTGTGGCCGTGTTGCCCTGTGTGCAGAGCATGAGAGGGTGTGGCTTTTCAGGAACGACTGGGTCATCCTGGAAGGATCAATGTATACTTTTGCTCGAGAGGCACGAGCCGCATTTGTGGCGGGGAAGCTCACATGAGGGAGCGCCACAGCGTCCACACTATGGGATGCAAGGAACTGTAGCTGAGCTTGGTAGAAACCCACCAGGCTGGTAAGATCCGCTGCTAGGGCACCAGGCTGCACTTGGCTGCCAGAATGCTTCTGCGGGAGAGCACGAGCTCATGACTACTGCATCTGCCCTGACTGCAGCGTCCCATCATTTGAAAATGTCCGCCATGGCTAACGAAAACCATGGCAGTAACGTGGGGAGAATTTGATACAAATTGTTTTAAATAAATAACTTTAAAAAACCCCAAACATTAAAATATTAGCCTAGACACTATAAATTATAAAAAGAAAACTTTAAAAGAATGCAAGACTAGAAATACATTTCAGAACTGGTAGCAGAGATGAAGCAAGCTGGGCTGTTTGATCTTTTGGTTAATTTAGCTTCAGTTTTTAACCTGAAGCTCTCACGTTAAACGCATGTGTGCTGCTAGACACCCGTGCTGTACGTTCACGAAGATTGAGCCTCAGAAGAAGAATAACTTCTTGGTTATAAATGCAACATTATCGTTTATGGAGTGTGGTACAGAGACACCAAAACAGACATTTCACTTTGTTCTTGGTATACTAAGAATAAATAGCACTAATGAGCTTTGTGAATTAATACATATTAAAAGTTCTTATGCTAAATGCCTGTAAGTTCAAAACACTGAATTGTAATAAAATATGTAATTGCCATTAATTTACTATTAAGCATGCACTAAATTAATTGGAAATGAATCAGGAAAAGGTCACTATGTTCATTTTCAAAGACATAATATTAGAGTTTTAAAATGGCATCCACCTTCGTTGCTGGCATTTCACACTCCTCCTCTCAGTTACACTAACCGGAAGCCTGAAGCATTACATAATGCTTAGTGTAGAAACATTTTAAAAGATACACTTGCAGGAACGTAAGTCACGCCAAATGATTTGTTGCTGGAACGATGAAATATCACGGAACAGAGGAGATGACAGTAGCCTATGGTGCGTTAGGTAGAGTAGGAACCCACGCCATGGAATCTGCTCACGTGTCCACCAGCAAATAAACGGGCGTTAAAAATGTGGTGCACTTACATGCTGGCATTCCATTCAGCCTTAAAGGAGAATGAGCCTATGAACCTAGAAGGGAAGTGGGTGGAACCGGAAAATATTATAGTAACTGAGGTGGCCCAGGTGCTTAGGGTCAAATACTGCACGATCTCTCTCATGCGTGGCTCTTAGCAGCTCATCTTAATCCATTTATGTTTAGGTAAGAATGGGTGGTTAGACTGAGGTAAACCAACTAGAAGGGAGGCTCAGGAGCCGAGAAGAGGCTTCTGAGGGTAATAGAAGGTATGAGGGATGAAGGCACAGGGGGGCCTGGGGTGGGAAGACACAAGTGGAGGGGGGAGGGGAGGAAAAGGGACTAAGCGGTAAACCAAAACAACCACATAGGAGAATGCCACTTTTTATGCTAAGGATACTTTTTATGGTAATGAAGAAAAGAAAAGGAAATAACAACTTCCCAGATAAAAACAAAATAACAAAACAACAACCCAGGCAGGCTATGGCTTTAGGTAAACCGCTGGATAGAAACTTCACTTTGCGTTCTTAATTTTAAGCCTCAGAGCTACTGAGTAAATACAAGGTTACTTCCTGGAGAATATAGTTTTAATGCCCAACTCAATCACTCTAAAATTCTAAAGAGAACATTATTTCCCCAAACAGGAGATTAGGGAAGACTCTTCTCCCACCTGGAGCACAGGTCCAGCGAGCCCCTGCTAGACCCAGGTGACTAGCCCCTGAGAAGTGGGCGTTTTCCTCCACTGCCAGAAAC
This sequence comes from Acomys russatus, assembly GCF_903995435.1. Classification (NCBI taxonomy): domain Eukaryota; kingdom Metazoa; phylum Chordata; class Mammalia; order Rodentia; family Muridae; genus Acomys; species Acomys russatus. Next base: position 55,927,194 of record NC_067158.1, read on the forward strand.
TACACTACACAGACAGCCATGCCTGTTCACTGCTGTCCAAGAGCCTCAATGAAAAGTGTTTTCATTTTAATTTTGTAACACTCAAAATAAAAAATAAAAAACTCCCACAAAACCAACCAACCAACCAAGCAACCAGCCAACCAACTATCCCCCCCGCCCCCACATCCCCAAACAATTCTGTACCCCGGGGATCTTGGCTGAGGGATGTCAGACGCCCCCAGCTTGCAGCTACAGAGAAAACTCCTCTGAAGACACAGCGGACTTCAGCTCCTACCTTGGTGTTGAAGTCCAGAGCGTTCTGAGACGTTTTGTACAGCTCGGGGTACTTTAACATGTTCTCCTTTCGGCACGACCTCTCGAATATTCCAAGCGTTAACGGAGGCATCGCTGTAAACATCTAAAGAGGAAATAACTTCTCGTGACATCACACAGCCGGATGCATGGGTGTCACATTTACTTTTAACATTAGACAAAATAGGAATTGTCAAATGCGCTCAACTCACCACGTTATAGAGCCCTATGCACCATCTTTCAAAGAGGATCTGTCCAGAAAAGCCATTGACAAAGGCAAACCAGATCTGGGAAGAAAGCAAGACCCCAGGATTAGGACGCAGACTGTCAACACATGGCTTAGTAGCTGCCTTTGCACTTGGAACCCTGCAGAGAAGCACGGGAGGATCATCTGTGGGTCTCCAGACAATGGCACTTCTTGTCTTTACTTCTGATTTAAAGGGGGCGCTTTCATTATATAACTGCCAGAATTTGCTCTACTTGCCAAATCTAAACATCTACATGGGCAATAAATCACAGATTTAGAAAAATAAAATAGATATCTTGTTTCGACACATGGCTATATTTACATATTATTAAATGCTGATCGCTTTAATTCCCCTTTTAAAATCCCTACGAGGATTTAGGTAAAGGAACTTTTAAAATTATAGATATTACAGTTATTTATTTAGGAAGTGATTTCCATCCATCATTTTCTTATGTGTCATTTGTTAGTTTATATGAATAATGTCACAGGTTTACTTTTCTTGAGACCAACCGTACATAATGTCACAGCCTACTTCTTCCCCTTAACATTAAAAAGATGAATATTTGAGCTCTCATGCATCTTTAAGGCACTGTTAATAGATCCATAACTCCTGTAGTGTGGCCATCTAGCTGATAGGCCCAGAACTCCTGTAGTGTGAACATCTAGCTGATAGGTCCAGAAGTCCTGTAGTGTGAACATCTAGCTGATAGGTCCAGAACTCCTGTAGTGTGAACATCTAGCTGGCCTCAGAGCTCTTGCTATCAGAAATGTTCATACCTGAAGCTTCACATAGTTTCCTATTTCCTTAGGATAAATAAATAAAGTAAAATTAATGTACTAAATGCTTTCTCCCCCTCCCCCCACAGTTCTTGATAACTACTGCTACCAGAATGCTACATTTGAATTTATATATTTAAATAGTTTAAACTTAAAATTTACAGATTTAATTTTAGTTATGTGTAGGGGTGTGAGTCTGCACGTGGGCAGGTGCCCAAGGAGACCAGATGCATGGGATCTGCTGGAGGTACAGTTACAGAGGCTTATGAGCTGAACTTACTTTTTTTTGTTTGTTTGTTTTTCGAGACACGGTTTCTCTGTGTGGCCTTGGCTGTCCTGGACTCACTTTGTAGACCAGGCTGGCCTCGAACTCACAGCGATTTGCCTGCCTCTGCCTCCAGAGTGCTGGGATTAAAGGCGTGCACCACCACCACCCGGCCTGAACTTACATTTTACTGCTTATACAAAGTAAAATCTCTATTTGCTAGAATATAATATTTTCATATGTTTGTAATTCTCTTTGAAAGAGAAATCTTAACTTAGGAAACCAAATTTAGAGGTAATATAGAGCTTTATTCAACCTATTTGAAACACATATACAATTAAAATGATTACTGGCAATATCTTGAAAAAAAAAAAAAGAGAATGCATTAAAAAAAAAAAAAGCCAGCCTAAATATAATTAAAAATCAAGCAAAATTGGAAAAGTAGTAAAAAGCCTGGCCCAGCAACAAGATTACACATGCACAGTACACAGTAACAGCAGCCAGCGGGGAGTGGGGATGTGTAGGGGGTGGGGTGGGAGGAAACTTCTTGACTTGTGGGCTCCAGAGAGGAACGTTGCTACACTACATGTTTCGTTTAACCTATTATGGAAGCATGAACTGCTACAAATTTGCCATTCACCAGCCTGAGCCCAGGCCGGCCTCCCTGGAATAGCTTCTGTACTGGCCTGCTTCCTTGTTGTAGAGGAGGGGACAGTTGAGCATGTGTCACAGTGAATGTCTCCAAATCGGTCTAAGGGATACCATCTGCACCACAGGGGATAATTAACTCTAAACGCACTGTCAAAGCATCGATACTGTGTACGCTTGTGTTAATAAATTGTGTGTGGCTAATAGTCATAGAGGTGAGCGGCCCTTTAGCTTATTTGCATGTTAACATTCTATTGCTAATTTTAAGTACCATAAGATTAGACTTCGGGAGCCCCGCCCCCCTCGAGTCAGTGAACACAAATGTAAAGTTTCAAGCACAAGATAACTCTTCACAAGCCAGCAAATGTGTTCAAAGCTTATTTTAGGATATATAAACAAACTGTGTTATACCCGAAAACATTTAAATGGGAGTTAACACATTTTTTTTTAACCACCTTACTTTCTGAGTGAAAGGTATGTGACACATGCTTAGTAATTTATCCTTTGTATTTCAAAAGGTTCATCTTCTTGTTTCTTTTATTTTGTTTTGTTTTTTAAGGACGGGCTGGAATGCCTAGATAAGGGCAGAGTCTTTCGATACAGAGCGTTGTTACATACATATTTTGGTGTTCAAATTTGTTCTCTAATATTTTTTTAAGGAGAAAAGAGAAAGTGATTGAAAGGAAAGTAGTCTATCTACCAAGTTCATGTTAGTCTGGGATTTGCAGGTCAAGCCATATCTTAGGAACAATCCTAAATTAGACAGAACCCAAATTACCATAAGTGCGTACAGTCCTCCCCTTCATCCAACAAGCCATGGGTGTAGGAAGCCAGCATCAGGCCTTCAGGGGCGGGGCCCAGATTATTTAAATTCTTAGGGAATTTACTTTCCAGCATAGTTTACTAGCACCTTATTGACTTTAATGACTTTCTGGAAAGGAGAACTGCCACATTGTTTTGGGGTCTAAGAAAACATCATCTTAATGAAAAAAAAAATCTCTCCTTTGTTAGAAAGGAATTAGAGGATCTAGAAGGAGCCAACAATTTAAGTGAAAGCTCCAGACAAGGCCGGGGAGCTACCTCAGGCAAGTTTTCTGTTGCCACCTGCTGAACCTCTGTGTGGGGTTGCAATTACAGCAGTGGAGGGGCTGGTTGGCTAGTGATAATGTCGGCAGTGTAGTGACAGGAAAGCATTTCTCTGATAATCCATTGCACCCTTTGGGTTTAAGACTGTTCTTCAGGAATTCTTTCTCAAGCCCCCCCCCCCCCCCCCCCCTCACTCCCCCTACCCTGTCCCCCCCACCCCCCCGCAGAGGCGTGCCAGCCAAAGGCCCACAGACGTGTTCCTGATGGAGCACTTCTGCATAGTAAGCAGAGCCTTGCAAAGGGTCAATGCGCTCTCTGCTCTCACGCCTGATCAGCACAAAAACAGAAAGGAGAGATTGGACTAGAGACTGGCAGTTGTACTTGCTGGAGACATTCGGCGATGTGTTTTCTGCCTATTCACTCTCAGTATTGACATGAGCCATTAACATCTGCAGAGCTTGTTTTAGCTGGCAGAGGTTGGGGATGGGGGCGGGATTGATTTAAAAGTTCAATCCATTTCCAAGACAGTGGAATTATATTCAAAATACACTTCCAAAAAGTGCTAACAGAAAAATAAATATGAGGTTTCCAGTAAAGTCTCTATCTCACTTCCCTTTTAACCCATTAAGAATGTGATCAGTGTTAAACAGCTCATGAAGAGGCTTTCAGTTCAAAGCCAAGGCAAATTCAGGGCTAGTAAATACAGATCATACAACTCTGGGTTAGAAACAGAGTGCTTGGACTTCCACACGACGTAAGCATAATTTCATTTTCTTCATTAGTACATAAGTTTTCACAAGTCACTGTTGTTGTCAATCTAGATGTAAAAAACAACTGATTGCCAACTAGTCTATACTTAAAATATGAACTTATTTCATTAAAATTATATTTTATATACATTTTGGTATAAAAGTCTTTTAAAAAATCTATGTAAATGAAGTGTATGAGCCCAGTGTTGCAGTGCACACCTGTAATCCCAACATTCAGGGAGGTAGAGGCAGAGGCAGGTAGATCTCTGTGAGTTTGAGGCCAGCCTGGTCCTCAAAGTGAGTCTAGGACAGCCAAGGCTACACAGAGAAACCCTGTCTCAAAAAACAAGCAAACAAACAAAAAGTATATGACACTCTCAGTAATTTAAGTGACAACATATAATTAGGAAAGTTAGATTTATAGAGAGAACGGGAAAGGCATTTCTTATAGGGAAGAGCCACAAATTTATACAGAAAACAAGCAATGTTTTTGTTATTGTTTGGTTTTTGAGATAGTCTCTCTAGGTACCCAGGCAATCCTCACGCTTTATTCGCCCAAGTACTAGGATTCCAGGTGTGTACCAAATGCCTGACTTCAAAGCTTAAAAAACAAAACAAAACTTATAAATTACTTTCAAATTATGTCTCAAAACACATCTTTTCCAGACCAAATCTGTAATCAATGATGCTATGTTTTCAAGTTTTTGGCCACCTTAGCTAACAGCAGGGTGACCTAACCACAGATGTTAAGTGACTAATAGATGATATATACCTCAAACTTAACCTTTACTATCCTAATCTAACTCATAATTAGAACCCTGGCAGTGGCAACTGAGCCAAATATCTAGAAGTTTCCAGCTAAATCCACAGCAGACGTGGAGTAAAATAGCTCTGGTGTAAGATGTGGATCTTATTCCCATAGAGAAGTGGGTAGGCCGTGTCCTTCTGACAGATGCACAGAGACGTGCGCAGGACAGAGTGGAAAGTGGCACAGACAGCCCTCTGTCAGGGAGCCCTCAGCAGAGCTGCCAGGGCGTGGCCAGGCTCTAGGAAGAGCAGAAGATCGTTTTCTTAACAAATTATCCACATTCCGCAGAGCTGTTTAGAGGGATGTGAGACTCACAATGTCTAGAGGTTCATTATTAAGATACAGCTTCTGATGACATTTAAAAATATAAGGGAGCACGAGGAGCAGGGGAAGGCCTGAAGGAGTGAAGGACCCAGGGAAAGCGTGCTGGCCTTATGGGCGTGGTCACATCAAGGACTGCACATCTTAGGGCTCAGGGAGAAAACGGCCAAGCCTCCCCACGCTCCACCCGCTAGGCTCAGAGGGAAACTGGACGCCTTACTTAGCGCACCTTGTCTGAGTGCTGACAATGTAGGCCGAATGTCCAGTATAGCTGTCTCTCCCCAGATATTTATTGCCTGAAGATTGTGCCCTTACAAAGAGTAGCTAAAGCTGCTCCTTTGCACTGTATACCATTACGCGTGGCCCCCTGTTTATCTGCTTTTGATATCCCCGCCTCTTAGCTGTATGCAATGACCCTGCTTCTATGCTCGACTCCTTATAATAAGCACCCTGAACTTCTGGGTACTGCGGTTTCTCCAGCAGAGTTACCCTGTCGCCTCTAGTAAGGTCCAAGTCCCTGGATCTATGCAAGCACTTGACAAAAAAAAAAAAAAAAAAAAAAGAACCTTTGAGATGGCTCAGGAGGTAAAGGGGATTGCTGCCAAGCCTGAAGACCCGAGTTCTATCCCAGGGACCCACGTGGTAGACCTGGGGAGAACAGACTCCTGCAGGTTGTACTCTGACCTTCCTTCTAAGGCTGTCCATGTCTACTTACATACCCACAAAATAATAAATGTCAAAAAAAAAGACAAACAGGCAACTAACCCTTTGTCATTCACTTATCCACCAACGCTGTGCTGCTAGCTCTGCTCCGCAGGCCACGCGTGCACTAGAGCACTTGATCTGTGCTTATTCCAAATTGAAATGTGTTGAAGGCAAAATACATACTGGGTTTCAAACACTGGACATGGATGAAAGAATGTAAAATGTACACACACAAATTAAAAAAAAATTTTTTTTATACATAGTGAGAATGGTAATATTTTTAATATATTAAGTTAAAATATGATGTTGAAATCATCTTGGCTTTTGACGTGGCATTTTGTTGACGTAGTACCCAGAAAATTTAAAATTACAGACAGGCTTCCATTGTATCCCGCTAGCCAGCTCCTGTAGTTACGGGCTGTGCCTGACTGACTTTGTAGTTTGCAGGTCTGAGGGTAGTGTCTGATGGCCACTCAGATCCCTAAATATTTGCAGGGCAAAAACCCAGTTTCAATTCTCACTGTGTACGTAAGGGCAGGTGCTTGTGGGTGTGCACATGTACGGAGGCCAGAGGTCAGCCTTCCTCAGGGGCCACGCACGTTTATTGGAAACACCGACCTGGAGCTCACCGAGTGGGCTAGGCAGGCTGGGCCTCTCCAGTGCGGGGATTGCAGACGGAAGCCGCACAAAGCCTGTCTGTTCACATAGGCTCTGGGATGCAAACTCAAAGCCTACAGCTTTACCCAGGGAGCTCCCCGGCCCAGGGTTCCGTTTGAAAGATGACGTCATATTTGATACGTGGAGAGACGTTAGGAATAGAGTATTTTAGAGGAACATCTTATCCAAAAATCTCACTGTTTGCCAAGTCCAGACACCAAAAGGTATGGAGAGCAAAGGGAGGGCTGTGTTGAAGACCGAAGGTCTGAGACAGCAAGAAGGCCAGGCAGGGAGGCTCTGCAGCCCTGTCAGAGTACTTCCTGACTGCACTCCTGTGACTTCCAGACCCTCCTCAGCTTCACTGCGGCCATCCCTGACTTTTCTCTGATTTTTAAAAAATAATTCTGCATCACCAGATCGTTATTTTTTAAACACAGCTGTCCACATGAGCACTACTCATGTTCTGTACATGTTCAAGCTTTACGATGTTGATGTAAAACACTTTATAGCATGTTTTGAAAACTGAAGACACAACTCATTAGCAGTTCGACTTCACTTTCTACCAAAGCGGTCTAACATTTTTAGGTAGTGTGTAGACACTGACTAGTCTCATGGCTGACCTCTCCTTTGCTTGGACACATTTGGAAATTGACAAAAAAGTGAAGAGATGGCTCAGTAGCGGAGAACACCGACTGTTCTTTCAGAGGACAAGGGTTTTTACTCCCTACGCCCACATGAGGATGAGCAGCCATCTCCAACTCCACTTCCAGGAGACCCACCCTGACCTTTGTGGGCACGGCAAGCACACGGCACAATGGAGAAGACATACACGCAAGCAAAACATTCACTCACATGAAGTAAAAGTGAAATGAATCTTAAAACTGTTTTTTTTTTCCCTTAAAAGTATGAAAAGCCGGGCGTGGTGGCGCACGCCTGTAATCCCAGCGCTGGGGAGGCAGAGGCAGGTGGATCGCTGTGAGTTCGAGGCCAGCCTGGTCTACAAAGTGAGTCCAGGACAGCCAAGGCTACACAGAGAGACCTTGTCTCGAAAAACAAACAAACAAACAGTGAGAGGATGAAGTAGTGAGGAAAACAATGAGAAAGGTCTCCACAGAGAGAGCTAGAGCTGTGCCTGTCGGGGGCGGGACTAGGCTTAGCACGCTGCTACCTCGATGATGTAGAGCACAATGTTCTTGTAGAAACAGTAGAGGATGCACTTGGAGACTCTGTTGTAGTTCCAGGCGCCATGGACCATCAGCAGATTCTTCAGATACTTGAACTAGGAGGGGAGGAGAAAGGCGTTAGTGTTTTCCCTTTCACTGCCGGCTGAGGGAGGGCGTGGGGCTCTGTCTTACAGCCCTGAGGCTTCACCTGCGCGATGGAGTAATCAGAAGAGTTGGCCGCCTGTAAGCCTTCGTTGCCACTGATCCCAACACCCACATGGGCTGTCTGTATCATGCTGACGTCGTTTGCCCCGTCTCCGATGGCAAGCGTGATGGCTTTGACTTGTTTCTTAACCATCTCAACGACCTCAGACTTCTGAAGAGGAGAAACCCTTAACAAACAAACAAACAAACAAACAAACAAATGATCATCCTTGCTTCCTGGGGGGAAAAAAAAGAAATTGAAATGCCATCATTTTTTGATCAATAAATGTAGCAAAACAACAAGGTGGATGGTTCTCGGCTAATTCGTCTGTCACTTCAAGGGAAATTCAAAACAAAAAGATAACAAAAGTCCTAGAAGCAAATCTGTAGGGTGACATCTCCGGGGGACATAATGTTTTCTTAAGTACCAGCAGGTGACAACAGAAATTCATCTCAAAGAGAAGGCATAAAAAGCCGTTGAGGGGGGCTGTGAGATAGCTCAGTGGTCAGATCATGCATTGTTCTTGCAGAGGACCAGCATTCAGTTCCCAACACCTATGTCAGGTGTCTTAGAATTGCCTGTAATTCCAGCTCCAGGAGATCTGACACTTGCTTCTGGCCTCTGTGTGTTCCTGTTCCTAACATGCACACACTCCCCCATATACACATGACTAAAAAGCAAAATGCATTTAAACAGATGGATGCAAACAACCAAAGGATAGCAAACAGTTCAAACACTAACTATTCAGTACCCTGAAAGAAAATGTTTTGGACTCTACAGAGCTGATCATATGTGATGTGAATTCATAGTGGAGAGCTGGCTGGCCTTTCACCCCATTCTTAAACATCATGTGAATCTCAAAAAAAAAAAAAAAAAAAAAAGGTAAATATCAGATGCTAGAATATAATCCACGTGTTTCACTTTTTTCCAGAGGCACAGATGAACACGCATGCAGAAATCAAACAGCTTTTTCTGCAAACGTGGACCAGGAACAGAAGGCATCGGCATTTACAGTAACATCATATTTGATATTAAATTTGAAGCATTTTTCCATGCATCTTAAAAAGTCATTTTAGAACTCAGTGCCAAGATAATGATAGAAATGTTCTAGGACTGAGCGCTTCAGTGACACAATTAACTTAATCTATTGTCCATACTGCACTGGAAATGGAAAGACAGCAAGACTAAACAGTGAACCAGTCCAGACAACCATTAAGATAGTAATTAGAGCCGGGTGTGGTGGTGCACACTCGTAATCTTAGCACTTAGTGGCTGATGCAGGAAGCAGGGTCATAAGTTCTAGGCCAGCATGGGCTACATAGCAAAGTCCTGACATACACACAGATAGGAAGCAACCGATGTATAAAATGCTAGCATACAGAAATGCCTCAGAGCTATACCACCACCATCACCACCACCTCCTCATCATCATCCTGAGACAGTTGAGGCAGTGTCAGCCCAAGCTGGCCTTGAATTAGCCATGTGATGAGGCTCTGGCATAGAACTCTTGATCCTTTGACTTGCATTTTCCCAGTGCTGGATTATAACATGTACAATATGCCTCGCTCAGAGAGAAATTCTTTGTTAAGGTAAGCATCACAGACATATCAGAAGTACCTGCTGAAACATCTCACAAAAGTGTTTGCTATTCTAAAAAAAAAAAAAAGCCACGTAAGGAACGATACGTCTCTAAACATACTCTTGATTATGTTGGTAGGAGAACTCCCCAGCAGTCCAGCAGTCAGTGGGCGTTCTGCACAGATATGTGCCCCCAGGTAGCTCTATTGACTAGAGGGAGAGAGTGAGAGCTATGGCAGCCCTGCCTGTTTCTTCAAGTCGGAGACTCTCGGCTCGAGCCTGAGGCACTGACAGAGTGTTCCTCTGTGCTCTTAGCGGCTGGTCCAGAAGAGGAATGAGTAAACAGCTGCTATATCAAAGAATGATTTTTAATTTTTTTCCTTTGGATTTCCTTTTGGGGTTTGGCAATGGTACAAAATGACACAGCTCTGAACTCAGCAAAAGAATGAATATCAGGCTGCTAATGGTTCGTTTCACCGTCTGCCTGCATTGCTCTTCAAAGCAATTTTCGTTCCATTTTCACATTTTTTAAAATTTTTTTCTTGGTAAAGCCCACTGGCCCTAGGCCAAGGTTTTAAACACGGACTATGGTTGACACTTGGAAAATGTCAGGGAAGGATGCTCACCAGAAACGCTATAGAGAGCCAACGGGAACCGGCATGAATGAGGGGAAGGATTGAAAATGTTTATCAAGCTCTCTTTAATGGCCCCCAGGCTGCACACATTATAAAATCACACTGTGGGGCTAGGGTGCTGTGGAGCCTTCTTATGAACTGAAGCCACACCGTGAGCTAAAATCGGTGAGTTGAAGGACCGTAGGGAAGGAACTCCACCAAATCTCTCCCCCATCTTCCCGTGGTTATGACCAGCGGCTGCTTTCTCGGCCTCTCACACTCTAATTTTTAACACTGCATGACAGGTGGTCTTCATTGTCGACTTGATGCACCTTAGAATCACCTAGGAGACACACCCCTGGGAGTGCCCCTTAGGGTGTTCCAGAAAGGCTTAAATGAGGAGGAAAGAGCTACCCCAAACGTAGATGGGCCGAGGCCCCAGGCTGACTGAAGAGAGGGAAGTTGAAAGGTCACCGATGGGCACCAGCACCCAGTGTTCACTGCTCCCTGAATGCAGGCATAGGCAGAGATGCCACCAGCCCACCCATGCCCTCTCACCATGCCTCCCTCGCCACTGTGTCACATCTCCTCAAAGTTGAACCAAATCCTCTTCTTTGCTTAAACTGTCCGTGTCAGGTGTTTTGTCATAGCAATCAGGAATATAAAGTCATAGAACATCCAAATTAAAATTAGGATCTTCACCTGCCCTTGATGGAGACGACTAATTCAGGTGTTGAGAAAAGAGTAGGAATACCCTAAGCAAGAAAAACGAGTCTTTAAGCCAGAAAGAAAGAAAAATCTAAAAAAAAAAAAAAAAAAAAAAAAAAAAAGGAAAGAAAAAGGAAAAGGAAAACAAAAGCGAAGTAGCACTGCAGTCAGAGCCTCCGAGGTGCATGATAGGTTTGACCAGCACAGAGAGTCCAGGCGGGGAAGAAGATTTAAGCCACCATTGCTGCAGACTTTGCTAGAGCAGCTAAGCAGCTAAACAATGATGTTAGATTTACAAAGTGTAAAACATGGACTCACATACTTCACTCAGAATATGAACGTGCAGGCTTGCGAGCTAGGGTCTACAGCCGTGTTTTGCCAGGAAACCTGCTCGTTGAAACCCTGGATTTTCCACACCTGATCCCATGTGAGAAAATCATGGTGAAAACATATCAAAATACAGAAAATTATCTTCTGGCTGTGTGTCTCAGGTTATTGGAGAACCTTATATATGAAACACAAAATAATTTGTTATGAACTATGAATGAAACTCATGCTTAGACCTGGGGCTTGTATCTAGAAGCACATATTCCAAACCTTAGAACCCCACGTTCTGAGTCACGCTGAACCCAAGCAGTTTGGACGAGGGACACTCAAGTGGGTGTTGCTTTTAAGATGTTGAGAAATTGCAATTCTCAGGACCCAGGGACAGGATTCACGGTAACCTGGAACTATGAGCCAAGTTTACCTGTTCTCCCTTAAGTTACTCTGATTAGAATATTTCACCAAAGCACCAGGAAACACACGGCCTCTGGACAGTTTTGCCTCCAGTAATTTCAGATACTAGAAGGCGGCCTCTTTGACAAGGACGGGAGAGCTCATTTGGGAGGAGGTGGGTTTCTTTCTACACTCAAGTTTGCCAGAGCATGGCTCTCTTGATGGGCTTCCAGCAATTCAAACCTCCCACCAGGGTTTGCTTTATTGATTTCAGCACAGGCTTTTGGAGATGCACAATTCCTATAATAGCCCACAGCAGTGGTTCTCGGCCTTCCTAATGCTGCGACCCTTTAACATAGTTCTTCATGATGTGGAGACTCCCAACCATAAAAACATTTTCTTTTTCTTTTTTTTAAATTTCTTTTTCATAAAAACATTTTCACTGCTACTTTATACCTGTGATCTGGATACCATTATCAACTGTAACGTAAAGACCTGATCTGCAGAATATATGATTGCAACCTCTGGAAGGGGTTTAGCTCTCAAAAGGGGTCGTGACCCACAGGTTGAGAACCATTGGCATAGAGCAGCCACGCTCTTCAGCCAGCTAATTTTTCCTAGTGCTTATTACAAAACTGCACGTCTACGGCTGGGAATATATAAGCCTTCAGATTTCTAAGTTCTAGCAGTGACCAACTATACAATCCGGAATCATCGTAATAGCGCTGTTTTCTTCTCCCAGACCTGTGCATGTCTGTATGTCTATGCAGTTTATCCCACTTGTGGGTTTTCAGCAAGACTGAAACACTGACTTTTCCTTTCTGGGAGCAGTAAGAGGCTCTGTTGGAAAAGGTCACTAATGTAGCATGTGCTGCGGAGGTCTGCTTTTCCTCCCATGCACCACAAACAGAGGGTGGTCCCTTGTGGTGTGGCCTAGGGGGAGCAAAGTGTGCTTCCGGATGGATCTGCTTCCGGGTGGATCTGCTTCCGGGTGGATCTGCTTCTGGATGGATCTGCTTCCGGATGGATCTGCTTCCGGGTGGATCTGCTTCTCGGATGGATCTGCTTCCGGATGGATCTGCTTCTGGATGGATCTGCTTCTGGATGGATCTGCTTCCGGATGGATCTGCTTCCGGATGGATCTGCTTCTGGATGGATCTGCTTCCGGGTGGATCTGCTTCCGGGTGGATCTGCTTCCGGATGGATCTGCTTCCGGATGGATCTGCTTCTGGATGGATCTGCTTCCGGGTGGATCTGCTTCCGGATGGATCTGCTTCCGGATGGATCTGCTTCCGGATGGATCTGCTTCCGGATGGATCTGCTTCCGGATGGATCTGCTTCCGGGTGGATCTGCTTCCGGGTGGATCTGCTTCCGGGTGGATCTGCTTCCGGGTGGATCTGCTTCCGGGTGGATCTGCTTCCGGATGGATCTGCTTCCGGATGGATCTGCTTCCGGATGGATCTGCTTCCGGGTGGATCTGCTTCCGGGTGGATCTGCTTCCGGGTGGATCTGCTTCTGGATGGATCTGCTTCCGGGTGGATCTGCTTCCGGATGGATCTGCTTCCGGGTGGATCTGCTTCCGGGTGGATCTGCTTCTGGATGGATCTGCTTCTGGATGGATCTGCTTCCGGGTGGATCTGCTTCCGGATGGATCTGCTTCCGGGTGGATCTGCTTCCGGGTGGATCTGCTTCTGGATGGATCTGCTTCTGGATGGATCTGCTTCCGGGTGGATCTGCTTCTGGCTACAGTTTCTGCACCTGGTATCCATTATTTTTCGCATTTGTTACATAGTAATGTGCAGCACCCTGAGGACACTAATCAGAGAGTGCTGGAGTGTTTTGTCATCCAAAGCTAAGAAATGTATGGGTGGTCTATATATTTTTTAAAAAAGATATTTATTTTTATGTGTTTGAGTGTTTTGCCTGCACGTGTGTCTAGTGTAATCGGGTCCTCTGGAATTGATGCTATACGGTGTTGTAAGCCACCATGTGGGCACTGGGAATCAAACTTGGGTCCTCTGGAAGAGCATCTGGTGCTCTTAACCACTGAGCCATCTTCCCAGCCCCAGATGGTCTATCATATATGGGCTTTGTTTTGCACTCGTTTAATGAGAATACTTGTCTTTCTGAATAGAACATTGACTATATATATGTATACACACACACACACGTCTACATAGGCATAAAAATTATGTGAGGACTTTTCATCGGCAGCCAAAAGCTTTATAATGTTAAAGGCAAGAATACTGCATTATGGGTACAATTTTAAATGTGTAGATGAGAATATTTTTTTGGGGGGGGGAGGGGTTATCATCCTAAATACAATTTAGTATGATGAATTATGATATTTCTCTTGGCCATGCATAAAAGGTAAAACACAAAACAAAACATACAAAACAAATCACACAAAGCAAAACACACACACACACACACACACACTAAGAAAAACGGAAAGATAGTTTGCTGTAGTCTCTATTCTGTTGCTGTGATGAAACATTCTGGCCAAGAGGGGAGGAAATGTTTTATCTCTGCTTCTATCATTGAAGGGAGTCAGGGCAGCAACTCAAGTAAGCGCTCGAAGCAGAAACCATGGGGGAACGCTGCTTGCTGGCTTAGCCTCTGACTCACTCACCACTCACACTTTGCTTTCCTGTTCAGTCCAGGATGCCTGCCTAGGAGTGATGACGCCCACAGTAGTAATCAAGGCAATCCCCCACAGGTAACGCCCACAGGTCAGCCTGATCTGGGCAATTCTCCAGTTGAAACTCTCTTCTTAGATGATCCTAGGCTGCATCAAGATGACAAGTAAAGCTAACTAGGGTAACTGTATTAATTACCATGAAGTGTTTTATAAATGTAGTAACGAAGCTTTACTTGTTAAGCCTGAGGCTTTCCCCCGGATGCTGTTTAGAAGGCAGCCAGGACATGCTGTTCTTTCCTTTTTTCTTGCTAACTTCCTAAGATCGCTCCTGTGAATATCAGTCTATTTCCACTGAGCCATATTTGGCTGAGTAATAACCAAGTTACGAAAAGGGAGGAAAAACCTTACTGGTTTCTTTTAAATTAAAATTTGTTAAGTTCATTGATAACGATTCAGGCTGAGAAGACATTAGTATGTGGCAAAATGTATGTTTTGCATACAAAAATTACCTGTGAGTTGGAACAGCGCTGGAAGCTCATGGCGGATTTACTACTGGAATGAAAACAGCAGCTTATGTAGCAAATCCTCAGGATATTTAGCATATGGAGCATAGTGAAACATTCAACCACCTCTGGGTAAGAAAACTGTGCTATTCAAATGACCGATGAGTGAGTACCCTCCTAGCCTCCAAAACCAACATCTGTTGATATTCTGTGGAGTCAAAGGAAGCAAAAAGACTTTACAATGTAGGGGCCAAGGATACAGAAATAACATACAGATAGTTCTTCTCAGGGGAAAAAGAAAAACAGAAAAGTAGCTTCAAGAAAGACTTCCTTTCTGAGGCACATTTTAGACACGGTTTCTTTGGTGGAGTACACACATTTATACAGATAAACCACCATGCCTTTAACTTCAGTGGTTCAGATGGTGTTTTTGATAGGGGCTGTTCCGCACTGACAGTGCATTTCCGAGGGCTGAGGCTGCACACAGCAATGCAATAAACTGAAATTGGCAAACACATCTTACAAAAGGCACTAAAAAGAAAACTGCTCCTAGTAGGAAATTTTATTATAATGCTTAGACCAAGAACACCGTTTAGCATAGTTTCAGGTCGGCGTTGCAGGCCAGCACTGGAGTGTTTGTCTTGCAAGCATGTCTCCCTTGCTTCAGTCTCCAGGACGGAGCATGGCTACCCACAACTGCTTTCTAAAACACATCCTTCCTCGAGCGGAATGTTAGAGCTGGCGCCAGCTCCTCTCTTGTACCCCAATCTGCAAGCTGTCTTATACTATTTCTTAGTTCTCTGTGGCCTTTTCACGCATCTATTTTTCAAAACCATCCTCCCTGTAGGGTGTTTCTTCCCTTCTCTCTGCTCCGTGCCTTGGTGCTGGCAGAGAGTCTTGCCTGCTTTTCGACCTGTTTTCCCCACTTGGAGCTCAGAACTCAGCCTTTTTTTTAACTTTCCTTAAGCAAAACCCATTTATTAAAATAAAGACAACCACCAAAATCCATCATTGGTTCATAATGAACTCCGCCTCCCCCTGCCCCTTATTTTACACAGTAGGGCCCCACAGGTTGGGAGCTCTTAGACACGCCCTACAACGCACATATCGGGTCCACTGGCGAGTCAGAACTGAGAAAGTGGAAGGTAATCTATTAGATATTTGGCTGAAAGCCACAGTAGAGTTTCAGTTTATCGATGGTTTTTGAAACCTGCAAAGTTCAGGTGCTTAAAATTGATGAAAAGCACAGCGCTTGAGGATCGCAATGTGCTTGTCTGGGATACATAGCTGCAGCACCCGGCGTCAGTAAAATACAGAACAGAGCGGATAAATTGAGTAAGCGGAGATGTAATTTAAGAAGGGTGGTGATGGAAATCGAGGTGGCAGCTACTAGGAACTGCAGGTAGCACGAGGGGCTCCTTGGGCACCGGCCATGTTGGGGTGAGACCTGTATACTTTGTAAAAAATGCGCAGACTATTCACATAGGCTTTACATACTCTAGCATAAGTGGCCGTGACTGTAGTGTGTAATGCGTGTGTCTTTTGTAGAGTCACACCTGAAACTCCACCATATTGAGTTACAGCAAGCAGCACTTGGTGGCTCTCAGATTTCTGTGTGCTCTTAGGCGTTCACACACATGAGAGCTTTTCTGGTGTAGCTCATCAGAGGTGGCTACCGCGTATAATGAGACCCATAGTTCCCTCAGCATCCTTAGGAGAGTGGAGTAGCAAACGTGACGAACGAGGGCTGAGCTGAGGATTTATGTCAAATCTAAATATGGGCATTTTTATAAAGCTATAAAACCCTCTTAGTATGTCCTTTAGTCAGACTTCTGTGAAAGAAACAGTCTCTCTGCATTTCCAATATTTATTCAGATTTTCTTGGAAGTAAGTATAGGGTCGACATTCATTAACAGTTTGTAAGTCTTCCGAAGCCAAACATCTGCTTGGCACCCAGTGGTGTGCATAACTTATTTTTCTTTGAAGGACTGTCCGTTGAGTGTTTACTGGCTTTGTTTGGTCCTTGTTGCTACCTCTTAAGTAGAACATCTGTTTAGAGGCGTCCTTAAGCTGAAGACTGGTCCCTCGAAGTCTCAGGCAGTGGATCTGCCTTGACCCCCTTTATTTAACATGCCCATGCTACAGCAGAAAATGTACAAAGTGGCCCCTGTGCGCCTCTTCTTGGACGATGCCATTGGGCAGAGTAAGGCAAAAGGCTTTGCCTGGGGGTGTTACTCTGACACCACTCACTGAAGTCAAATGGATTTTTTTTTTTAAAGTCTACTATGGGGAAAATGGCCTAAAAGGGGGTTAAGCTTTGATTAGAGAGGTTGCAAGTAGAGAAAAATGCTTACTTCAGTTTAACCTCTGCTTTCCAGGAGACATGAGTACATAAATTATGCAGCAGGACGGTGATTGCTAGCCAGTCTAAAAGCTGGAGGCTCTAAGCCAATTTTCAACCAACTGTCACAGAATGTAAGTTTCAAAATATGTTTAAACTAAACTGACAACTATAGAAAAAAAAAAACCCCTTAAGATTCTTTGAAAAGCTGGGCTATGTGAACGTACGAGGACCTCAGAAACCACACACTATTTAACACAGCGATAATTCACTGTGGCCTTCCTGCTTTTCTGGAGGGATGGGTCAGAGGAAGAACAGCTGCGTCTGCCCCCAGACCAGGATCTAAGCAGCAGAGATGCGCTGCCCAGCACAGAGCAGCCAACAGAAGTGCTCATCTGAACACTGCAAGGATGACAGGCAGGCCTCTGGCCAGCTGCTCCCTGGCTGGAATGAGGTACCTAGGAGAGAGCCCCGGTGGTTCCTTCCTCTCCACATCTCTGTAGCCTGTCCTCTACCTGCTGCAGGCATCTGAGTGCCCTGGAGGGTTCTACACCGCTACTCTCTGATCTCATCATTATGCAGAGAGAATGGTTCAATTCAGTGTCTAAGGTGCCATGGAGGTAGAGTTAGAACAGACGTTTCCTGAACCCCCCAGTCAAAACAGCATCATGCTAATATACTGATGGGAAGGCGAAAGTGTTGGCAGCTCAGCTCAGGAATTATTTATCTAGAACCTCAGGACAGTTCTCGACTTCAGATGTTTCTACAAGTCATGGGTCCTAGAGTGAAGCTTGTTTTCCTTAGGGAGTTGCAGGTGAGAACCCTGATAATGGTCCACCCCATCATGCATTGGAGCATGCATGTTTCTTCTGGAGGGGCCCAACCAAACCAGAACTTTCTATTGTTCTTCAAAAGCATAAGAGAGGGCATGCCAGCACATGCCTGTAACGCTCGATAGTACTTGGGAGCAGGAGGAGGAGGAGGAAAGAGGAATAGGAATTCAAGGCTAGCTTTGTGTACATAGTGAGCTCAAAGCTAGCCTGGACTACCTGAGACCCTGTCTCACAGACCAGCCAGTTAAAGAACCAACCAACCAACCAACCAGCCTTATCTGTGATTATCCCAAGTAAGAAGCAGTGGACTTGGGCAAGTAAAAAGGAAAGAAGCACCAGAAGCGGCTGCTTGTTTGATATGTCGACAGCAAGAAACTCTTAGACATGGGTACATGTTTCTTATCCAGTGACCTGCATTATAGAGGTAAACTGCCCAACAGCAAACACAAAAGCTACATAGTTTACGTGAACACAGCTTGCTAGGCTGATGATAAAAAACAGGACTATGTTCTGGTGTTTTGTCTTTAGACACACACACACACACACACACACACACACACACACACACACACACTACTTGAGGTATATAACATGTAGCCTATACTCTGTAAACCAAAACCAGGGCTCAAATGCCCCGAATAATTTTGGGCTGGGGGGATTAGCTCTTTCTCTGGATGGTCCCCTCAGAAAACGCTGGTGAGTGGGAGATGCGGTGAGTACTGACCGCAATTCAGCGGGAGGCTCTGGGGGGGGGGGGGGGGGTGTGGGGCAAAAGCTCAGCCAAAGCTCATCTTCGTAACCACAGCAATTAGGCAAACACTAAAAACTCCCTCCACCCCAGGTGCCTATGTCAGGCAAGAAAGCTGATTGGATCCTGAGGACAGAGTGAACGAGAGACTCACTGTCCCATTATCCGTTGCCTCAGTGGACTGTAGAGGACAGTCCTGTTCTGAATTACCTTCATGTGTGTGGACTGACAAGCAGTAGACTGGAAAGGAGTCTCAATTTGAGGGGAAAAAAAGTCCCAAAGAGTTAGCATGAACGTGAAGTAACTTGGGAAACAGTACTATGCGGTATTTTGATATAATATTCAATATTTATCTGAGCATCATTTTTCCAATAGAATAAAGTCTAGAGTTTCCTGAGGCTGAGAGACCATTGTTATGTGAGAACCGAGGAGCCATTCTCCAAGGACCATGCACAGGCTCACTCACTCCCCAGCGCCAACCTCTGATAGGAACATGATCATTACACTGAGAGGTCAGGACAAGGAACGAGGAAAACAGTCTGTGCTGGCGATTTAACTCTGGAGAGGCACCAGTCCAAGAAGGGTGCACAGACATTAATGCGGCTGCGGCACTGACGTAATTACAGGTTAGACCAGCCTCAGCGCCAAAACAGAAGCTTTTCTTTAGGGAAAGAGCGCATGGACATAATTAGAATAAAAAGAAAGGAAGAAAGACTTTCATTAAAACAACAGCAAGATCCTGAATAGAACTATCTGCCCAGGGACCAACATGACCCTCAAACATTCATGGAACAGGGGCAGCCGAGGAGGGGGGAAGCAGCCACACACAGCTTCACAAGCTCACCGTCAGCACTGACTGCACGCCCATGGCGGGGGTGGGGTGGGGGCGGAATTCATCCCAGGGTCCCTGGCCTGGATGAGCTCCGAGGTCCATGTGACTTGTCGTCCTCCAGGAGGAGATCTCCAGAGCACAGAACATACCTCTCTCGCTTGCCTCTGCTACAGCAGTGTTCCTCTGCTGTTGCTGAGCCCTGAGGGAGAGCTCTTTGGAGAGCCGTGGGAGGCACCTGCTGCAACACCTGCGTCAGGAACACAGGCCTCCCGCCCAGGTCTTTCAAACATACTGTGATTCTTCTTAGAGTAGAGAGGACAGGGACAGCAAGGAGAGCAGGTAGTGAGTCATACTTGTCTTGGGGAGTGTAATACCCACGCCCAGTGCACAGCAGGCACGCACGTCGTCACAGATGCTAGCTAGTGACAACTGGTCACTTTATCTAGCCATCACTGTTTTCTGGCCTGCATTTGGTTTCTGAGTAGGAGCCAACAGTCGTAACACTCATGGGCTTTTGAGCAATCTCCCGCTGATCCTCGTGAACGTGACTAAATGCAGCACAAAGCTATCCCACGGAAGAGTGTGAGGGCTGAGCACTAGTGGGCTCCTGTCAAGACATTAGCAAGAAACCACTGAAAGTTACTGTAGCCCCAGACCTTAAAAAAAGCGTGAAGATGCCCAAGTAGAACCAAGAATAGAATATAATTTTCATCATTGTGATAAAGAAAGAACATGGCTGTTATGAACACTAAGCATCTGTATCAAGTATCACTCAAGAATTTCAGTCATATTTTTAATATACACCACAGGGAAGACTAGATTCTATAGCTAAAATACTTAGGTACCCGAAAACCATGGGCAAGTCTTAGTTCTCAGAGGACAATACAGTTTTGTAGGTCAAAGTGATGCTTACACATGATCTAGGGTGAATTTCAGTTGAAGAAACACACTATTAAGTGGATACGCGAGACAAAAATGGTTTAAAAGGAATAACTCTTTTTAATGTTAGTAACTAGAGCTTTTACAACATAGAGCAAACAGAAGAATGTTAATATTAAAGGCTAGCTCACCGACTGTGAGAAATTGTCAAGCGGCCCCACTCACGTTCTGTCTCCCAAGAAGGGAAAGTGAGTGGAGGGAGTGCTGGATCCACCGGGACCAGCTGGTGAGATTCAGTAAGCGGGTGACAGGGAGAATCCTTAGCCAAGGAGACCTTAAGAGAGGAGCCCGGGCGGTCCTATTAAGTACTTTAAATCGGAGGAGGACAGTTTTAACAATTTAGACAAGGAAAACCAGACAGGCTAGAGCTAAGTGATAAACACAGAGGCACTTTCATGGATTAGGCCATGGTAACTGGAAAAGAGATTTTAATCTAGGGTATGAGCAATATTGTAAATTAGAAGGCAAGAGTCGTTAGAGTCAGTAAACAGCCACCAGAAATGTATTCAGCTACTTGGAAAAAGACTCAGTTTGCACTTGGCATCATGATCTCCCTACAGACTAAATTCCAGCCGTAGGATCAGCGATCTAAATAAAGTCAACACGTTCCTTCCATAAACGAGCCAAGATGAAAATGCAGATAAATAATCTTGTATCCCCACTTTCGTGAAGTTCAGAGCTCACTCTATCACTGAGCTACAGCCCTGGTCCCAGCTTTTTTCTTCCAGTATTGGAGTTTGAACCCAGAGTGTTGCAGATGTCAGACAAAGGCCACTGAGCTACACTTGTAGTCTTTTTGAAAGTTAACTTATTTAATTTTTTTTTTTTTTTTTTTTGGGTATAGAGCCTCCCTAAATCACCCAAGCAGACCTTAAGCTTGGTACCTTTATGGGGTCAGCCCCCTGAGTAGCTGGAATTATTGGCCTGTGCCGCTTATCTGGCTGCCGTTGACTGACTTAAAGTACAGGTAAATGCCAACAAGCTGGTGCTTTCAAATTATGAGCAGCATTTAATCTTCACTGTTAGGACTCACTTTCAAAACTGCTGACAAACCCACCTCAGTCTGTGAACCTTGGGACTTGGAGTGGATGAATGAAGCAACCTAACATTTGTAACTTATAGATTAAAACAACTATGTAACATGTAAAAATTAAGTGCTTAAGATGAGGCTGGAGAGGGTGCTCAGCCGTTAAGAGCTGTTATTCTGTTCTTCCTAGAGATCCAAGCTCTCCGCTCCTAGCATCCAGTTGCCAGTAATTCCAGCTTTAGGGGCATCCAACACCTGGGGCCACCCCCGAATACACACACACACACACACACACACACACACACACACACACACACACACACACATGCACATAAGTACTCTCATATATATACATAATTAAAACCATTAAAAAATAACATTAAAATAAAGTCACTTTCGTTGAAACCTGACAATGTTAGGGGAACAACTTACCTGCAGCAAATGACAGCTTTGCAGGACAAAGCTAAGTCCAGGAAATATTGCCGGACTCCAAAGGTTAAGGCATATTTGAGGGTCTTCCCATCAATTATAAGAGCAAAATCGTTTTCCTTGCGAAGAGCGTCTCCAAGGGTGGTACAGTGCCGGCTGAGCGTCTCCCTTGTCCCCTGGAATATCAACCAAGGCCATCAGCACCCATTCCGTTTGCTCTACTACGACATCTTCTAAATGTTTAGTAACTAAAGTTAGTTATTTTGAGTGCATTTTATTTTTCAATTTGCTTTCACAAACCTTCATTTATTCAGTTCTTACAAAAGCCCCTCTAGAGGGGGACTGAAAAGGCTCTCAGTTAAACTCTGTAAGTTATATACCTGAGCACAGCAGGGCAGGGCCTGGACCACAGGCGCTTACTCCTGCGTGCCTCTCCAGTTCACTCTTGATTCCACAATCGCAATACTGCAGAAGCACTTTCACAAAACTCTCTTCTTTAGAAAAAAAATATATATAACAACACTGGTCTGATTTATGAACTAGTCAAAGTTGGTTTGCCCTGAACCCAAGGGGAAAAGTTGGGGAATATAATTTAAATAATTTATGGGTGTTCTTTTGAGAGTACTCAATGCTATGACAATTTAATTCCCAGGGACCTAAAGGAGGAAATGCAGGGTTCGTAATCTCCTGTGACTTCGTGAATTGGCTTTCTTGGTTCCACGATGCTATGTTTTAGTCGAGGGGTGGAGACACGCGTGTGGGAGATGGAGACACGCAGCTTGGTGGATTTGATGGATCAAGCACACGGAGCCTTTCTATCAACCAATAGTCCACTCTTAAGCAGAATAAAAAGCTTTAATCATTTGGATTGCACAAGAACAGGTGCACATCAAGGAATGCTTGCCCACTTCACCAAAGGGGAAAAAGGTTAAAAAAATATCTCCCACAAAAAAATTATCATTTCACATAACAAGTTTTCCTCCCAAGCCGTATAGACTCTTCTTATGATGTAACGGGCCCAACCAGTTCCTGTTCCTAAGAGCCCTGACACTGAAGAAGTACACACTCACTCTACACAAGGAAACAAACTGAATTTTCGTTCCGAGTGCTAAATCTACATTGTTTATGTAATAAAATACAGTTACATATAATATGGTTATAGAATAGTTTGTGTTCAGCCCACCCACAGAAACTATGACCCAGGAGTTGCCCTGCCTATCAAGGAAGGAACAGACATTGAGAAAATGTCCAGCAGGTGCCTGGTCCAACCTGAGACCCGCCCATGAGAGACAGCCAAGTCCTGAGGATGCTCTGCCCTGCTTGCGGATGGGAGCCTAGCATGGCTGCTCTCTGAGTGGCTCCACCCAGGAGCTGATGGAAGCACATGCACAGGCCACAGCCAAACATGGGGTGGTACACGGAGGTGGTCTTAGGGAAGAGTGGGCGTGTGTGTGTGCGTGCGTGCGTGTGTGTGTGTGTGTGTGTGTAACATGGGGGAGGTCTTAGGGAAGAGTCTGGGTGGGAGGAGGGAAAGATGGAGGACTCAGAGGGGACAAGAGTGCCACAGAAGGACTGACAGAGCCAACAAACCACGGCTCAGGGGGCCCTGTGGAGACTGGGGCTCCAGCCAGGGACCATGTATGGACTGGACCTGGGTCCCCTGTGCTGCCGATGCAGCCAATGGGCAGCTAGGTCCTCATGTGGGTACCCTAGTGAGGGAGGAGGGGGCTGGCTCTGACATGGACTCTGCTGCCTGCTTTTTTGTTGCTTTCCCCTGGCGAGGCTGCCTCACTGGACCACAGGGGAAGGGATGCACTCAGTTCTGATGCGACTTGATATGCTGGGGTGGGTGGGTAGGAAGGTGGGGTTCCCCTTCTGTGGGGAGGGGGGAGGGGGGAGAGGGAAACAGAGAGGGTGGGAACGGGGAGAGGAGGGAGAAGGTACGACTGGGATGTAAAGAAAAATTAATAAAAAATAAGTTTGTGTGTATTATATTCAAAACAGCGTTTTTTTTGTTTTGTTTTTGTTTTTGTTTTGTTTTGTTTTTGTGGTGGTTTATCTTGCCAACACCATTAGACTAAGTGACATCTGAGCATGGCTGTGACTGTTTCCAGTGACAACCAGATCACGAGCTCTCTGAATAAATGGGTTCACGGTGGTTCTGCTGGGAAGTGGTGAAATAAAAGTGGTGGTGCCTGTTGGAAGAAGCATCACCATGGGGGGTGTGGAGCTACCTCATCCGGGCCTGTGCCAGTATCCGCTGCTCCCTGCCCGCTGTGCTGTGAGCTGGGCCACCACCTTCCTCATCTCAAGTTGCTGTTATTGGGCATCGGTCACAAGACTGAATGAGGAACGTAACTGATAACATTAATGCTCCAGTTTGCGGGCCTGGCCTTGTCATTCTGAAGTTACTTCATTTTGAGGGAAGCGACAAGGAAGTTGAAAGTGTTTTTTGTATTTGTCTTCAAATGCAGCTCCCACCATCTCCTGTCATTGTAGAATCTCTTTATCTGGATTAGAAACCATGTCGTACTGCAGAGCAAGACTGCCAGCATCCCTAGCACTAAAGCCTTACAATGTGATGTTTAAACTTTATATCAGGGGGTGAGAATTTGTTTCACTCAAGAGGACTTAAGAAAAGCAGGTGTGTAAGTCTTTAGAAGCCTGGCTGTGAAACTTAGCAATGGTATTCTAAAGTCTATCACTCCAGATTGTTTTAAGAGCAAATTTGTAGAGTTTAAGTGGACACATAAACCACCTAAATAATAATAGTAAACAATACCTAGCGTGTGCTGCACACTGGGCAGTTTTAAGGACTGTGAATATAAGGGGGACATTTTTAAAAAACTCTTCTCTAACCCTGAGTCTGGAGTCTATTGTTGTCCAGGGTTAAGACAGAGCGCTTAAGCTATTTGCTCAAGAATACATTGACACTGCGGAGTAAAGTAGACTCAGAATTAAGTTTCTGTTCTGGCTTCTCATTCTCTGCACAGTCCATCAAAAAGAAACCAAATGCCAAAAGTATCACACAGTGAAAGCAAGAAGCAAGTACAAGGCCACATTATTATTATTTTTTCTGTTGTTTCCCAGGAGCCTTCACTGCCCTTTCATCTGTCTTTCTAAAACAGAGTTAAAACACAAATCATGCCGGTTCTTGCTCTACAGTCTTTCCAGGGCTTCCAGCTGTGGACCCACTAGAGTGTAAGCCCCTCCCTGCCTTAAAAATGGTACCGAGCCTTCCTTGATGAACTTCTCTCACAGCTCCCTCCACAGCGTGACTCTTACATGTCTCTCTTCCTTGAGTTTCTTTCCTGCTAAAGTAAGCTGACCTACCAGGCTCCCACGGTGCCCAGTGCAATTGAGCTGATGCCGATAAAGCCTTCAGCTCCTTCCGGGGAGTTCCACGGCTGAACCGTTGGCTACAACATGCACAGAGCCTACAATGTCAGCTTATTGAATGACAGCCCTGATAAGTTCTACAGCATTCCACTGGCATCATTCCATTTCCCTTTACACACACACACACACACACAAAGAGAGAGAGAGACAGACGGAGAAAGAGAGAGAGAGAGAGAATTCTTGTTCTCTTTAGTAGAATTTCAAATAAAGATAAAAAGACACTGTGTGTGTGTGTGTGTGTGTGTGTGTATATATATGTGTGTGTATTTATATTTACATAAGTCACTGCTCAAGTGACATCTGATGTGAAAACCTGAAACGAAACCTACAAAGGTCCCCAAGAAGACTTCAGATATCTTTGGGGATCAGCTGTAAATCAAGAAGAAACTGTCCTCAGCACTGAGGACGGCCGGTGCTCCCCAGGCTGTGGGAGCGTCCCCAGCGCCCTACTTTCCTTTTCTAACGTCCTCTCTGACACCTTCACATTGGTTGAGAACTCTCTCATTTGTGGCATTAGTGCCTCTGTGTTCCTTGGTGACTACCAAAGATCTTCTGCAAATCAAGAGGTGTCAGGAGACATTTCGGGGGAAGGGTGAAAAACTCAACACAGTGAATTCTCAGCAGCCCACCTAGGGTGCGAGGTAGCACCAACACCAATTTGCTAACTCACTTTTTTAGTTCATAGTGTTCTGTATAAGGAGCTCTGTTGCTGGCTATGTGCCGCTAGTTGTGGCTTATATTTTATCCTTATTTACTGCCGGGAGTATTTTAAAAATCTTTAATTTATGAAATGTCATTGCATTTTCTTCAAGCCTGAGAGCTGTACTTTATAGCCATATTGCATTGAAGCTTATCTCCTGTGGCTGTGGATAAATTTATTACTGTATTAGCGGCTACTGGAGAGGTAAGTGTGTGTGTGTGTGTGTGTGTGTGTGTGTGTGTGTGTGTGTGTGAGAGAGAGAGAGAGAGACAGACAGACAGACAGACAGACAGACAGACAGACAGAGACTGATTGGTTGATTCAGATTCTTGCTAGTCTGGAATTCAACATGTAGCTGAGGTTGGCCTCAAACTCATGAAACCCAGTGCTGGGGCTACAGGTGTGCACTGCCATGCCTGGCTGCAAACTCCTTCTGCATAAGATGAGGCAGCTACTTAAGCTGGAGATCTCTAGAAAGGGCTCCCTGCCAGTGAGAGCGATGTGTGCCTCTCTAACCCTTGCTGGCTTGGCTCACCTGACTTTGGCAGCCTCACCACGAGGTGGCCCTAGAAAGGCCAGAGCGGAAGCCAGGCTTGGTCACTTACTGACTCTTTGCTCAGGCAACTCAGGTTTTCTTGGACTCCACAGAGTCCATCTTGGACCCTGCTGTTAAGGTAGAAGTCCGGCATTACCTGATAGGCCCTGAGCTCAAAAATGATGGCCTCCCTTCCTCAGCTGGGTTCCTTCCTGATCTTCCTGATCTTCCTGATCTGGGGAAAGCCCAGATCCTCTAAGGACTGTCACAGAGCCTCAGGGAGATTACAGGCCAAATCCTCTCCTGATAAGAAACCTGTTCATTGTGCACCTGGGGATTCCTGGACACACCCTCCCCCATGCCAATAAGATGTCTTGGTATCTTAGCTTCCAGCCAATGACCTCTCTCCACGTCTCTAATCAAACCTGGAGTTTCCCCCTACCGCTGCCCATAGGGTCATTAAGTACTGTGTTCCCCTTCTTCTGACAGGACTGTGCTGCTGCATGTAAACGAAGTATCTCTGGCACCCTTAGACCCAGTGACGCAAACGCATCCAACCCCCCAAATCCTCCCACTGCCCAAGCTTTGTAATGCCCCTGATTCACAAAGTAAGCTCTCCCTCTCTCACTCCATTCCTCCACTGTGATCTTCTGAGACTCAGCATTTATTCTGGGGAAAGGACTCCCCTTCTCCCCAGGGAGGCCAGGACAGCCAAGGCTACACAGAGAAACCCTCTCTTGAAAAACAAACAAACAAGAGCCAATTGTAACATAGTGGAAAAAAAAAACGTCCACACCTCCAGTGAGATCTGGAGTCTCTCTCTAGCCGTTCCTGAGGGAAGCAGAACCCAAGACTCTGAGGTTCCACCCATTGCCACCTGGAAGCCAGAAGCCCTAGGACCATCCTTTTGAGAGAAACATGTACTTCTGGTGGGGTGCTCAGTAGTGCAGAGAGACAGTCCATGAAATCTTGATTCATGGGCTTGGGATGGGGATGACTCCAGAGCAGTGGTTCTCAACCTGTGGGTTGTGACCCCTTTGGGGAGGGGCTTGCATATTAGATATCCTGTATATCAGATATCTACATAGATATTTGCATTAGGAGTCACAACAGCAAAATTACAGTTATAAAGTAGCAACAAAGATAATTTTATGGTTAGGGGTCAGCACAGCATGAGGAACTAACTGGATCAAAGGATCGCAGCATTGGGAAGGTTGAGAACCACTGCTCCAGAGTGATTGTTAGTGATGCCGTGTGCTGACTCTCTGCCTCGTGGCTAAGTCATCCTCCCCAGTGCTCAGCACAAAGCTGACACCCAAGTTCTTTACCATCCCCTGGCATCAGGTCCAATCGAGGTACCTACGTGGCAAGGCAGCACCTGCACTCCTTAGAAAACCCAGGAGTAGCTGGGCGTGGTGGCACACGCCTTTAATCTCAGCACCTGGGAGGCGGAGGCAGATGGCTCTCTGTGACTTTGAGGCCAGCCTGGTCTAGAAAATGAGTCTAGGACAGCCAAGGCTACACAGAGAAACCCTGTCTTGAAAAACAAAAACAAAACAAAACCAATCAAACCAACCAACCAACAACAACAACAACAACAACAAAAAGAAAAGAAAAAGGCGGAACAGTACTGGGATCACTTGACGTTTTCTGTCACTGTCTCCTAGTGATGCTGTGCTGTCTACCTGTGGCCACTAACACTCAGCTCTCCCAGCACGGCTTCCAATACATAAACATTATCTGGGAACTTGAGTGGCCTCCATCTCTAGCGATGAGAACCCCTCCTCCTCTCAAATGGCATGTAGCTCCTGGAGCATGGTGGGAGGAGAAATATTTATATAATTAATGTCTGTTTTTCCTTAGCAATTTCTGCCCGAGGCAGAGCAATCTGATACAGCTCATTTCAAAAATTTCAAAGTGAAAATGGAGTTTCTCTGCCACGGTTTTGTAGGTTCTTGTGTGAGGTGACAGCACTAACATACGTGTTTGTTTATGATAAATGTAAGACTTAGTTTTTCCGGTGTATTCTTCAGCTATGGCTCCATCAAGGCTCTGAGTATTTTTCTTTTTTTTTAAGCATGGAGATAAATTTCACCTAAACAATGGGAGCTTACTTTAATTTTGAGTTTACTTTAATTTACCAAATCTAAGGACAAATATTAAACAGAATATATGTGCATAAATATACATATATATGTACTTGATACCTAAGCACATTTTATTGGCTATTTTGGTGGCTTGTGGTCCCTACCTCATCATCATCTAACACGTGAGTTTTATGACCAAATGTTTCACTCTTTCTCTGCTTTTATGCTCTCCAAATGTTCACACCCTAAAACTGCAAATTAACAGAACATTCCAGAAACATTTCTAATAGCACATTCTGACTATACCAAGCATAGACAACGTTAGCACGTTCTTAAAGAGTGAGTTATGACTCTTGTAATAACAACTTGGATAAACCATTGGGTATTACTTATTTTTCTACAATGTGTTACTGATTCAGTGGAACACTGGACATTCCAAACGCGCCTACGCAATACTTATATCAACCGCTCTTCCAGCTACTGCAGGCAACAGTAAAAGGATATACACCCGAGGGTAGAGAGAACCTGCATTTATACACAACTGACCCACTTAGTATTGCGTCCCAGTGAGTAGAGCTAGAGTTCTTTGACATAGGTTTTGATCAAAAACCTTTGGTGTTTCTAAATTCCTATCCTAAATTAGAATATAATATTTAAAAACATATGTATATAGAACCAAACCAATATAAAGTAAATTTTGCAAAATGGGTAAGGGCAGACAGAAGGTGAAGTCATTAAAAACATATGGTCAGAGGGGTCCTCCGAAGTAGCTTCGTGGAAGGCAGCCAAACAAGTGCATTTCATCAATACTACATATCGCTAAAGATAATGGAGAGAGGGGAAAATATTCCATGCTTTCCGGATATACAAGTATGGGTTTTCCTGACGAGGGCAGATGTAAAACGCTGTAGTTGGTAGAAAAAAACCCACCACACACACACACACAAAAAACGAACAGTCCAATCTCCCAGAGGGGTCACGCCACCTGAGGAGGGTCGGCGGACACAAAATGGAAGCAGGTGAAAGGAGGACGGTGGAATGCTGGGTAAATTGCTCTTTGTCTCTCAGTAGAGGGTTGAGATTCGGGATTATGATCGGTTCCATAAGGGAAATAATTCCCTGTGAGCATCCAGTCTCACTTGGGGTCGAGAAGAGACGGAAGCGAGGGGTGTCGAGCGAGCGAGTAGCCAGCCTGTGTTTTGGGGTTGGGCTATGCGGAAAAGAATGATCAACCCAGGCAAAGGAAGGGAGGAGATGGGGACGTAATTACATAATTTAAATAGTTTTGTGGATAAAGGCTTTTTACCAAAGCCTTCACGGTAATTACTTTAAACCACCGCTGAGAGCCTCCTAAACACTTATTTTGAGGTTGGTATTAAACATTCCCCAGTGGTGGCTGTGATTCGAACGTGAAGGGAAGCTTTCTCGGAGGAACTGCGTCGGCAGACATCCAGTCTCTCCTACTGCCTTCAATTCAGCCAGGACAACGTTGCTCAGAACATACCACGGGCTTGCTGGAAATAAGCAATAAGTAAATTGCCAAATCTGGAGAAGTATCTGAGGCCTGTGAGAAACTGTTTCCCAGACCCAGAGAAAATGAATACTGAACCCATTTGCTTAATAATTTCAATTAATAAATAAATGGCGGGATATGGAAGAATCATTATCTGCAGTTCTTCCTTAGGGCAAGCCCACATGCCCACTGCCTGCTCGTCTCTGTGCGCATTCAATGACTTCTCTGCACACTTCTCCTATGGGCCAGACTGAATTCCATGAGTTTTCCAGAAGGACATTCTCCTTTAGCTGCTCTGCGGCCCTGGGGCGGGGGTGGGGTGAAAGAACAAATTAAACAAGTTGGAAGACGTGGCGATGACTCTCAGGACGCAGAATCCCGTGACTGAGTCATGCCATCACCAGAGAAGGTACAGTTATTTAAAGGTTCAGATAAAAGCACACTCTGGACTTGGGAGTGGCTAAGTGGGAAATGGG
This sequence comes from Acomys russatus, assembly GCF_903995435.1. Classification (NCBI taxonomy): domain Eukaryota; kingdom Metazoa; phylum Chordata; class Mammalia; order Rodentia; family Muridae; genus Acomys; species Acomys russatus. Next base: position 55,957,737 of record NC_067158.1, read on the forward strand.
GACGCTGTAACCATCAGCACGTGAACGCACTCAAAGGAAGGCTCCATCCGTGGTGTGAGCCAGGAGCTCCTGCCCAACCCTCAGGAGCACAGAGCGATCCAGGTGCACCTGAGAGCTCAGTCAGTCAGTGCCTCACAGACCGCTGTGTTTAATGATGCTCTGACCTGCCAACAGTGTGGGCAGGAAGGATGGAGAGAGGGCAACAGGCGAGGCATGAGCGCGCAGCTCAGAAACGTCAACAGTGTGTGGGGAGAAGCGCAAGGGGGCAGCCTGGTTAGAGAGCACTTATCTGTAATTCTAGGTCTCAGGGAAAAGTTTAGGCAGAATGAGGTAAAGAAATTCAGATTTGAGGGCAGGGGAATTTCTTGAAACGGAGACACTAAATCTGTGAACAATTTCACTCAGGGTTCTGCACACCAGCCGCTCTCGCTGTGTCGTGTTTACAAAAGGGGACATATTAAATTCTACAAGACCAAACACTGTGTTTGATGTTTCAACCACATACTCTGGCTGCCAGCAGATATGGTCTCAAATTAGGGGTATGGAAAATAGACGATTTGTTCAAACATAATTTTTACTTTTTAGTAATGCTTACATTTCTTCCTGGGGGTGAGCAGTGTGCCTTACAGGGTCTAAGCAACGTCCCGACTGACTGTGGAGCATTACAAGGGAGCACCTCGGCTCCAGGTAGGGGACAGTAACACCTTTAACTACACAAGGACTTCACGACTCAAGGGTAAAAGAAAAGTCAGAATTAAAGCACCAACACCGGTAGTGGAAAGAAACGTGATGTGGTTTCAAACCTGCCTAAGCTAGTTTTCTGAGCAATACAAAATGTATTGTACTAGACTCCGGGGACGTATCAAAACCAAACCTGAAGCAGCTTGCATTTTTCTTTCCCCTCCCCCTTTCTCTTCTGGAGTCAAGTCAATGACTTGCTTATTCTGGATTTCTTTCAGAAGCCATTTACTGATGGCTGGGTCCCAAAACAGTGAGGTTTGTGTGCATAAAACATGTAAGCTGGGCTCAAAAGGGTACAGATGACAACTTCGGCATTTAGATCCTGAATGTCCTATATGCTATAGTAGAAACTGACACAGTGCTAGAAAACCAACTGCAGCTAGAAGGAAAAAAAAAATCAGCAATTCTTTGAAGGGTATTTCTGTACCATGGTGTTGGAAATTAAAAAAAAAAAAATGCTTGCTAACTTAATCTCCAACGTGGCCAACAATTAATTTTCTGTAAAATGTATCAGAGAGGAGGTAGTGGAATCCATAATTAAACTTATGGCTGATTTGGGGCCACGTTCTCCAATTAAATCGAGAAGTAGAAACAATTTCAGAGTGAGGTAGCTGTGTAAAGTTATCTCTCATGCAAGCCGGCAGTGAGGAAGGAGCTCGCCTCTCCTGGGGGTAAGAGTGCTGAAAGCAATGTTGACAGTGAAGACTGGGATCCTAGCGTCTCCGCAATGCTTACCGAGGTGGGGTGCAAAGCCAGGGGAAGAGTCCTGGAACGTGGGAGGAGAAGATGCTCCTCACCTTTGACTCTGACTGAAGTCTCTCACCAGCTAAACAAACCATTCCTGTTCAGTTAACGTTGGCTGTGAAAGCTGCCTGCCTAGAGGGGATATTCTTTACGGAGAGTTACTTTCAAGTAAGAATGTTAAAGTAGCACGGACTGTGCTTATGTCCAAGAGTCCACCAGCTTCATCCATTCCCAAGTGGAAACCAACAATATACTTACTAGGAATCTCATACAAACGACATTTCTAGTTAAAAAAAAAAAAAAAAAAAAAAAAAAAAAAAAAAAAAAAAAAAAAAAAAAAAAAAGGGAGGGGGTTTACTGCGCCCCCTTGTGGAACTCTTGTGACTCATGGTTAACTGTTGTAGACTGCGACCCCTATTCAAGGCACCCAGAACAACCATAGAATCTCCTTTATGAAAAAGAAGCACGTGCCGGGTGGTGGCAGCGCACACTTTTAATCTGAACACTCGGGAGGCAGAGGCAGAAGGATCTCTGTGAGTCTGAGGGCAGCCTGGTGTACAGTGAGTTCCAGGAGAGCCAGTGCTCCACAGAGAAACCAACCAAGTCTGGAAAACACCAAAATGGGGCGGGGACAGGGGTGGGGCAAAACAGGGGGGAAGTCCTAGCAATTCTTTGAGATCCAAGAGCCAACACAATAGTTTCATGGTTACTTCTAAGATGCTGAAGGGTGACTGTCTGGTGACCCCCCCGTCCCCGCTCCCCCGACTCCCATGGTTGGGTGTGTCTTCTTCCCCAATCTCTCTCTTCCTATTAACTAACGCTTAAATTTCTACTAAAATCTCATCTGAACTCCCAGCTCCATCTTAACTGTTTCCTCCTGAAGTTCTTCTCTGTGGCATGTCCAGAGTCTCATTTGCAGCAGAGCGAGTCTCAAGGAGCCTCCAGGCTGCGGTGGGTGGAGGCCGTGTCCAGCTACCACTGGCCCCCACATCACTGCTGTTAGCGCTAACTACATACCAGCCCCTGTGTTCAGCACTTAATGGCTACTGTTTCACTTAACCCTTATAATGACATGTCTAGGACTGAGATATTTTCATGACTTCTATCTCACAAATGTGGCAGCCGAAGGCAAGGACAAAAATACTCAGATGTTATGTTCTGGAGCCAAATAACTAAGCCCCTGGGACCCCTACCTGTCTGTCTACCTTTCTGGAGTCCCCAGTTATTAGAGAGGCCTACGAGAATCTGCCTACTAGGGTTTTCAGGTGAAAACTGGATTTCGTTGTTCAGTCCTCAAGTCAAGCACCTGGTGCAAAATAGGAGGAATTTAATAACTATAAGCTGCGGATCTTTTTTCCTGAGTAGAACAGCAATGCTTGGGATCCCGCAGAAGTGACAGGAGTTCCCTGCACACAGTGTCATGGTTGGAACAACGAAAACATATGCAGGTAGTGATGAGTGAAACAGTGCACTTGCTACGATAAGAAATGACGTAAGTTGTCCACCTGATCATAACGATAAACATAAAATGAATGACATAACCTGATACCTCATTGGCTAAAAGGGGGTACAAGTCCTCCCAACATAGACAGGGGTATATATGGGTGTGTGTGTGTGTGTGTGTGTGTGTGTGTGTGTGTGTGTGTGTGTGTGTGTGTGCTGAGCAGCGTAAGGCCACTTCAGGCTGGCCATGATGTTTACCAAGTGAGACCACGCCACTGTGCTCATCAAGTTGGAAACACGTCCCCAAGTTCAAAGACCGGTCAGAAACCAGACCAGACCAGACCAGGGCCCAGACCTAGAGAAGGAAGCCCACTGTGGGCCAGTCAGCGCACTGGACAGCCACCGAGCAGGCTGCAGCTGTACTCAGCAGACTAGGAGAGGTACAGGGGTGTCCGAGTGAAGTGTGAGGCGTGCGTGAGCACTAAAGCGTCTGTAAAACCTCGATATGTAGCTCCCTGAGGTTCTTCCTTCCCTAGCTCAGGCCAGCCTCAAACTTGCCATCCTCCTGCCTCTGCCTCCTGAGCGCTGAGATTACAGGCATGTGCCACTGTGCCAGCTGCAGGAAGGTGACATTTTCTATGTGAATTCTTAGAACTTCAAAATATAATTCTTTATCACACTCTAACACGAGACTTATCTTCTCTACTTTAACATTAGCATGGGAGAGAATTTAGACAGTGTGTGCGTGTGTGTGTGTGTGTGTGTGTGTGTGTGTGTTTGTGTGTGTATGTGACTCACATGAAAGATGAATGACAGCTAGAACTTAACTGCCTCATGAAAAATATTGAAGGAAAACAATATACTTCTTATAAAAATGCTCATTATGCAAAACAGAAAAATCCCGAGACAGTAATTTCTTAGGTTTATTACTTGTTAATTGTTCTTTGTGCGCATGCAATGATCACTCTGTGCCTTCTTGCTACCTCTCAGTACAGTCTGAATACAGACTGGCTGTTTTCCTTCCGGGTCTGCAATGGGAAATACAAATAATGATTTACCTAGCAGCTCTCAAGATTTGTCTGAACTTGGACCTCACAGCCCCTCCCACCCCCCCCCCCCCGCCACCCTACCCCCTACCCACCCCCCAGCACTCCTACTCTACCCCTGTTCCCTCTGGTTTTTATGACAAATCACAAGGCACAGTGCAAAGTGATGCTTCGTCTCCTGCTGAGAAACAAATGAGTTCATCCCAGGAGGTCTGACCCCAGACAGCCTGATTTGTAAAACCTTCCCTAGACATTGTTTGGGAGACTGGCAGTCCAGAGCGCTGGCAAACGAGTGCTAATCCACTGAGCCACAGTGTCTGCCTCCTACCATGAGTTACTTGAATTCATGAGGAGGCTCCAGATAGGACGAATTACGCCAAATTGAAAACTGATGCACTAGAAAAGGGAAGCCCTTAACTTAATAGCATGTGGTGACTCAGCGCTCAGGTATTTATCCAGTATTTACTGGGTGTTAGGTAATTGGCTGGGCACTGGTTGGGATAAGCCAGAGCAGTCCCTGGTTTCAGTGCAACTGAGTGTTCCTGAAGTCTCTCCTCTCTCTCATTTCTTAAAAAAATCCATAATGAAAGCACCTTTGAGGTGGCCCTCCACTTGAGTTACCTACCACCTCAGAAATCTGAAAATACAAATCAAAGCCAGTCTGAACAACACACGAGGACTGCCTGTACTGGTCGGCTTCGTCCATTAGACACAAACCTAGACACGGCTGAGAAGAGGGGCTCTTGGCTGTGGGATTAACCTGTGCTCTGTCTGTGGGGGCACTTTCTTAACTGCTAACTTGTGTGGGCGTGCCCAGTGCACCATATGCTGGTGGGGGCACCCCTAAACACACCGGCCTCAGCTGCACAAGCCTTGAGGAACAAGGCTCTCCCCGGGCTTTGGTTCGGGTTCTACCCCGGCTTATGCTGAGGATGGGCTGTGTCCCCCTCTCCTCGCAGGGGGACTTCTGGTCATGGCGTTTGTCACCTCGAGAGAAAGCAAACTGGAGCATTGTGTGTTGACATTTCACTTCCCCCGTTTGTCATTTATAGAACTTGATATCTAAAACACTTGGAGCAACGCTTCTCTAAGAAATGGATGGAAGTGATGGAGCCTAATAAAAGAGAAGCTGGCACGTTGGCACAAGCTACAGAAGGGAAAAGCCTAGCTCCAGATTCAAGTAACGAAGTCGACTTTTTTGTTGTTGTTGTTGTTTTTTTTGCCTTCAAACCTACAGGATCTACAATTTGGATGATCCCAGCGTTAGAAAAACCGTTCACCAGTATGACCATGGAACTGAAAAGGCACAGACTCTAGCAGGCAGGGGAAACACTCCCACTGCTGTTTCCACAAAGCTGCGAGCACATGCAGCCCTGTTAGGGGCCACTTTTGGTGGCTTTCTTTCCAAGGACCATAGGGTCAAGTTTCTGAGCTGTTACTACACCACATCCTTGCCAGTGGGACCCTACTTCCTCCCCCTTACATGTATTTTATATGCCACTGGGGCCCCACTCCCTCCCCTTACATGTCTTTCACATGCCATCCGTACCTCCTTGCCTTTCCAGAAACGCCTACACATCATCGCTCTGGTATGTACCTTGTATGCACGTTGAGGAACACCTTCTGTGCTGGCGTGCTCTCTAACCCGACCCAGTTGGCCACAGTTGGCCTGAGAGCACCTTTCCAGCTCTAATGCTGTCTTTCTCTCTAGCCTTGCAAGAACCATGCCGCAGTTATCAAAGATTAAGTAGATTCGTGTGTGCATCACACAGACACACAGACATCGACTAAGATAATAGCACATGCAGAAAAAACAAACTAACAAGCAATGGATTAAAATTAAAAAGCAGCATGCATAGTGTGGTATGATTTTTTAAAATTCGTTTTTAGATTTATTTATTTTATGCACATAAGTGTTTGGCCTCCATGTATGTAAGACATTGGATCCTTTGGAACTGGAGTTAGGGGTGGTTCCATGTGCATATTGGAACTGAATTTGAGTTCTCTGCAAAAGCAAGAATACTCATTAAAAAACAAAAACAAACAAACAAACAAACAAACAACAACAACAACAAAAAACAGTACCGAGTATGGACTAGAGAGAAGGCTTTCCGGGTCAGAATGCTTGCCGCCAAGCCTGATGGTCTAAGTCCCTGAAGCCCATGTGGTAGAGGGATAGACCTGACTTCTGCAAGTTACCCTCTGACCTCCACATACGTGTCAGGGCATGTTTGTACACATACCTCAAATAAACAAAGAAATGTGAAAACAACAACAGCCCAGTTAGCGTATGTACGTGGAGAAACATGCGTCAGCTGCGGATCAGCTCTCTGGGTGCACAGGTGCTCAGGTGCACAGGCGGTAAGGTAAGTTTAGATGCAGGCATGGGTGACCCACTTTCCGGCACCTGGATGGTTCCCTGGAATGAAGAGCCCACGCCAAATGCTTATGCTTATTGCAACGAAAGTCCTTAACAGGCTGTAACCTCACATTTCAGCTCTGTGTTCTCCTTCCCGTTCTCCAAGGGTGGCTCGGTTCTCCCCACGAGAGATTTCTGCATCAAATAACCTTCCTCACTCAGTGATTCCCTCCACTGGATGAGTTGTCAGCATCCTTTCCTGTCACAGGAGCCCCGCGGGAGACATCCTCCTCATCTACACATCTGTTTTGTGCTCTCATTGGTGGACATTTAACTTGGCTTTTTGGGCCAGATCTCAGAGGGCAGGGCTGACTCGATACTGTCTTGGCTCTGGCAACTCAGAGCTAATACAGATGAAGGTGGGAAGAGCGCTGAAGGGTGGGAGACGCAGAGCTATGATGCTACTGCTGCAAACCCACACACCGTTACGGGTTGTGCGAAGGTTTCACGAGACAAAGTATTAGGTTTTGACTATGAGTAATTAAAGTATTTGCAATCAAGTAATTCTCACGAATACTATCTGCCCCGCAGCCGACTCTAAACATTGTCCCCAGCCTCCTCAGCGTCTCTTGACACACCGCGGAGTTTTGCAGTCTCACCCGAATCCCTAATTATCAGGTTTGCTTTGCTGTTTCTTGCGTCATAATAACTATTTTAGTCAGCTGTAAAATCATCACCTCCCCTGTTTTGTCTTCCACCTTAAACTACAAGTAGCCACCTTGACTTTAAGGTATTTACAGGTCATTTGTCCTACATACTAATCTGTTAAATATTTCATTCTAATAGGCTATAAAAAAGGGGGAGAAACCCACAAAAATAAAACAATAAGAGCCTTTTTGTAGCCGGCACGGTTGTTTTGTATTGCTTAGTATCACTTTTGAAAACTCTTAAACACACACACACACACACACACACACACACACACACAACTATATGTTAACATTGGAAGCTAATGCAGATACGAAAGGCTTAATACACAGAATGTAGCATTCTGTAAGAACGAGCTGCAGTCCGTCGGCAAGCCACTGACCCACAGCTTTCTGTGAAGCCGCTCTCACGTCTCACATCATTAAGGAAATCACGTGGAAGTTTCTAGTAGCTGCCGCACGTGCAAAGTGTGTGTCAGTTTACACTAACGTTGTTCAGAGCTGAACACGCAATTAAAGCAGAACCGTGGCAATAAGATGTGAAAAGGGTATCTTTAAACCTTGCGCAAATGAAAGTGCTTCCCCAGATATTTGACATAAAAACAGAAGACGGTTTGGAGAGGCGAAGTCACTCACATCAAGGGAGCCTTCGTTTATAACGATCATGCCCATGTTCCTCTTCAGAAGTCTGCAGGAGTGTCCTAGGAACACACGGGAAACAGGGAGTGTTAGTTCTTCCAGAAGAGCAAGCCAACGCTCGACACCTACAGAGGGTTTAAAGAGAGAGAAGGGTGTGGCCTGTTTTCCAGACTAAAAGGAAGTTCAAATTGAAAGACTCTTGCTGGCCGTTAGGGACAGTGTAAGGTAAAGACATTATTTGTAACTGTCTTAACAAACAATGTGGAACAACTGTGTTTAGCATCTCCCCGCCCTGAAAGCTTCCAAGCATGGCTGGGCACATGGTGGTGCATGTTTGCAGAGAAGTGTTCAGGAGGGCTGGTGACTCACTTGGTTGCCCCCACCATCTCCCTGTCCTGGATGGTCATGGCATCATTTTCTTGCCTTCTTTCTCTTACTTTGTTGTATTTTTTTTAATGACAAAGTCACTCCTGTATTAAATCCTTGTCTATCTAGTTTAAGTTGGCTTAATATAGCAGATACAGCTGAAAAAACACAGGCAACCCCGCCTGACTCATCTCACGCTAACAAAAATGATAATGGCGGCATTTACACTCACTGCCTCTGTAACCTCAGGGCCTTGCTCAGCTACCATCGGAGAAGCTTCCTTCTGCAGGCAATGGGAAAAAACACATAGCCAGTCGTTGGCACAGACAACGAAGAGATCTTGGAACACTCAGCCCTAAAATGGGATGTTTCCATCACATTTCTCCCCTCTGGGCTCAGGGAACCCTGGGTAAGAGCAGGCAGGAAAAGTCAGTGTAGGAGTCAGAGGGGGATGGAGGGCAGCAGGAAACAAGGCCCTCTTAATAACAGGATGTACTTGCATACGAACTTAAAAGGACCAAGGCAGCATGCACAGGTCCTAGAGATAAAAGGAGAGGTGGACACATGTCCTCGTTCCTAACCCAGAAGCTAGCTCCAATTGGTAACCACCCGCAAGGGAAAATTTAGGTTCCTTCACGGGAGTCTCACTGGGGAAATGACCTACTCTTAAGGGCAGGCTGCACGCCCAGCAGAGGATGGCTGACAGAAAAGGAACCCCATGGCGTCTTTGAGGTTCCTTGTCTCACAATGTCATGTCAGAGCTTTAAAACATGTCTGTCAATTTAAACGTATATATATATATATATATATATATATATATATATATATATATATATATATATGTATGTGTATATATATATATATATATATTTTTTTTTCCTCTTTTACCCTACAGGTCCTTTGTGTATATTATCACGACTTGTAGTTTAATGTTCTCATGGGTCCTGATTGCGGGAATGAGTGGGTTTCTCATGTGCCTGTATCTGTCTCTTGGGCTCTTTTGCTTTTGTTCGTTTTGTCTTATTTCGATGTTTTAGTTTTTATTTTAGCATATTATATTTATTATTATTGTTATTATTATTATTATTATTATTATTATTATTATTATTATTATTATTATTATCATCCTGTAGAAGCCTGTTTGTTTTCTAGTGAGAGACAGAAAAGGGGCAGATCCAAATAGGAAAGGCAGTGAGAAGAAAGTGGGAAGAACAGAGGGAGAGGGAAAAGTAATCAGGGTCCATTATGGGAGAAACATTCTGTGTTCAATAAAAGGAGAAAAAGAAATTGAAGCCAGCCACCCCTCTCCCATTACCATTTGGTCAAGGCCACCATCAGTGTCCTCCCCCACCCCCATTGATGGGGCAGCATTCCCACTGGCCACTCTGTTTCTATGCTGCCTTTCTGAGACTGATGTCCATCTAGAACTCAGAGACTGTGCCCATGAAATACTCAGGTCCCACCCTGTGTTGTCCCACCCTGTGGAGTCCCATCCTGTATCCCACCCTGTGGTATCCCACCCTGTGGTATCCCACCCTGTGGTGTCCCACCCTGTGGAGTCCCACCCTGTTGAGTCCCATCCTATGGAGTCCCATCCTGTGGAGTCCCATCCTGTGGTGTCCCATCCCATGGTGTCCCATCCTCTTTTGTCCCACCCTGTGTTGTCCCACCCTGTGTTGTCCCATCCTGTGTTGTCCCATCCTGTGGAGTCCCATCCTGTATCTCACCCTGTGGAGTCCCACCCTGTGGAGTCCCATCCTGTGGTGTCCCATCCTGTGTTTTAAAGTTATATATAAAAAAAGTGTTTCAAGTTAATAAATACAAGTGTTTAAAGGTCTGAAAAAATGTTTAATATTTAAGGGTCTAAAAAAATGTTTAAATGTTGATAAGTGCAAGTTGCAGATTTAAAGTACGATCAATGGTTATAATAAACTGGTAAAGTACTGGCTGCTTATAAATCAGTCCCAAGATCAAGAGTTTAATTTTCTTTTGTTGTAATCTAAATATAAATTTAAGGGTGCTTCTCATCATGCTAAAAATGAGTCTGTCCAATCTATATATCAAGTCTTCTAGACTAAAAAATTGTTCATGCTTGTACTGGGTCTCAAAGATATGAGTCTGCTACTACTGTCATTGACAATTATAAAATTAATATACTTTTTATAAGCTTCAAAAAAAAAAAAAAAAAAAAGGTCATAAAAACTAGATCCACCTGCCACACAGATCAAATAAACTCCAGATAAATAAAATAAAAACTTTCCCTGGTCTTAAAATTCTTCTGCTTCCCCACTTACTAAAAAATTTTAATCCTATTCCAAATTTATGTTTGTCTCAACAGATTTTTACCTGACTAACAAACTCCATCCAGAGATCACCTATAAATTACAACCTGCTGAGATCTAGACCTACAAGAAGCTGATGTAAACCAGTCCCACAGAGATGACTGCTCCTTGTCTCTTCAACTAGATCAGCTAAACAGATACTCTTAATAAGTGCCCCAGTGGCCCTTAAATAGCTTTTCAGCCTTTCTAGGTCCTAATAACAGCGCCCCTAATGTCAACAACAACAACAAAAAGCTACAAAAAAGTGACTCCGCCCAGTTTCCCACTTTATAGGCTGAAATGCTAAGTCAAGGACAACTCTCTGACATAAGAGACAAACTTGAGCCTTTAGTTCTGTTTCTCCAAGTCATGCTTGTACCCCTTATACGATAGACTTTATGTTATGTTCGTTCAATTGTTCTCCTTGACTGATTACTCTAATGTCTACTGTCTTTTGGTCCCTACATTCTATGGTGCAAAATATAAAAGACTCTCAGATCATATAAACAATCTCTAGACCTGCTTCAAGATTAAAGCAGTTACAAGAAGAAGGGGGGAATGAAGGAACCAGCCCCCTTAAGGACCCCCATTAAGGCCAAAGCATGTACATTTCTAGGGGGTCCAGCTTGAACCAAGGACAGACAGATATCAGATCACTGTGTGTGTGTGGCAGGGACAGGAAAAACCTTGAAGAGTCCAACCTGACTCAAGGTGTCAGTCTGTGCTCAGAGTCCAGCTGGACTCAAGGACAAGCAGCTGTGTTTAAAATTTCTACTACCCCTCCCCAACTAAAAAAGTTCCTAAACGCCCCTGTGACTGCTTCAACCAATCTTTCTCATAGGTCAGCTTGCCCCTCCACCCATTATCCAACCACCAAACGCCAAGACTTGTAACTCCCTGCTTGCAGCTTTTCTGACCAAATGCCAACCAATCACAGACTGTAAAACTCATTTCTTTGTCTAAAACCTATAAAAGGCCTGTGCCTCTGTTTCTTGGGGTCTGCAGCTTAAAAGAGCTGGACAGACCCCATCGCGACGGCTCAATACATTCCTATTCCTATGCATTTGCACCGACAATGGGCTCCGTCTCTTAGTGGGGACTCCAGGGATAGACTAGAGATCTCTCTAGAGGTCTCAGTCTTACATCCCACCCTGTGTTGTCCCACCCTGTGTTGTCCCATCCTGTATCTTTCCTGTGTACTAAGAGTAGCAAACCCAGAGGTTTTTCAGGGCCTGGCACCCCCAGTCTGTCTAGATTGTCTGTGCTTACCCCGCCCATTGCTTTCTCTCGGTGACAGGTGACACCTGCTGCCTGGTCACCTATAGCAGACCCCTTCTTTCCTGAGTCTTTCCTCAGATGTTTTCTTCTGCATGAGCTCTTCCTGACTTCCCTCTGTGCAATGCCCTATCACTTCCCATTTGGTGCGCGCGCACACGTGTGTGTGTGTGTGTGTGTGTGTGTGTGTGTGTACATGCGTATGGAGGCCAGAGACCAAATATAAATTCCATTCCTTCAGTGCTACCTACCTTCTCTCACTGGCTTGGCGCTCACCCAGTAGGCCAGGCTGGCTGGCCTTTGAGTCTATGTTTGCCTACCTGTTGCTGGGATTACAAGCACATACCATCACAGCTCGCTGTTTTACATGGGTTCTTGTGGGGCATGCATCTCTGTAGCCCTTAACAGTTTTTTAAAGAATAGCAACCATTGCTCTCTAAAACGCTCTGCAATTTCCTAGCTCCATTTGTCTGCTTCCCTGACCTCAGCTCATATGACAGATATTTGTTTGTTTTCTTCTGTGCCCAATGGATTCTTGCTCTTGATTGGAACCTATTATTAGAGACCTGCTGCCATTGGCTGGGGTGGACAACGCCTCTCTGCCATTTTCTGAGAATAGTCATGGCTCAATAGCTTTACATTTTTAAATGTCACTTTTGTAAGAAAAATGTGTGGAACCAGAAATCATTATGTTAAGCAAAATAAGCCAGACTCAGAAAAGTAAATACTATATAGTTTTTCTTTTCTATGTAGAAACCTTGCTGAGAGAGGAGTGGGGGGGTGATAGAAGAGAGGGGTAGGTAGGTAGGGAGAGAGGCAGGGAGGAAGGGGGAAGAGGTAGGGAGAGAGAGAGAGAGAGAGAGAGAGAGAGAGAGAGAGAGAGAGAGAGAGAGAGAGAGAGAGATATTAGGTCATGAGAAGGGAAGAAGAGAAGTCATCTTGGCAAAGGGGGAAACAGAGGAACAGACCTTTGTGATAAGAAAGCACAAAGGGCACACTGTCTGGGGAAAGGAGGGAAACTGCACAGACAGGGCAGGAGGCACAAGATGGCGATGGGACAGCTGAGGACAGCATGCAGTTATGAGAAGCCATAATGAAACCCATTACTTGTATGCTAACCTAAACAATAATTAAAAGAAAATCAATCAATAAAGTCTGTATTCATTACATGGACTTTGTGATGGCTGTTCTTGGCTGTCAGCATCACTACATCTGGAACCTGCGAGAAATTTCTTAATTAAGTAATTTGAAGTGTGAAGACCCGGTTTTAATAGGGATCCTCGGAGGTGGGCAGGTCCGCTTCAGTCTGGGCCACACTGTCTTCTGGCAGCCTACATAAAGGACATGTGAATAGGAAGCATGCTCGCCCTTCGCCTGCCTGTTCTCACCTTCGCTAGCAAGTCCACTGCTGCTGTGGCCTTAGAGCCTAGTCCTCCAGGATTCTGGCACAGACTGAAGAGCAGCTGAGACATCCAGCCTTGTGAACTGAACAGCTGTGGATTCCCATTGGTAGACAGACAGCCGCTGTTGGACTAGCTGGACCGCAGCCCGTAAGCCATTCTGATAAATTTTCTCTATTTATCTATATCTGTGTATCTAGAGGAACAGAACTTGTAGAATGAATATATAAGATATACAGAATGAATATATACATTATATATTAATTCTACAAGCTCTGCTCCTCTAGAGAATCCCAACACAGCTTTACTATACATTTATGGTAAAGTTTTTATATCCTGAGGGTAATTTCAGCCGACTGCTATAACTTCTAAATGGATTATCAGCTCAATGGACTTGAGAGGAAGGGTACCTAACAATGACCTACTAAGATGGGGCTCCATGCTACGTATAACATGCATGTTCAGCTTCAAGGGGTTTTGTATGTAATATGCATGATCAGTATATAGAAGGGAATCCATCCATGTTTACAAGCCTGGAAAATATTATTCCTCCTTTTCCATATTATTAGCAGCACAGGTTTTGAACACCAAGTACTTACTTCTTTGTCAGACTTGTATTACAAATCACATTGTATTTCCCCCTTTCTTAAATTTTATGTGCTGAAGCCTTGCTCTCCCAGTGTGCCTACAATATGGATATGGGGCCTTTAAAGGAAGCAACGAAAATTAAAGGAAGCAGTGGCCTGCTGTGGCCTTAGTACTCATGCATTTCCCCAAACTTCAGAGATCTGCTTTTCGAAAATGTGAGAAATAGATTTCTGTTGTTTAAGCCATCTAGTCTTGGATGCTGTGCTATAGCAGCCTGGGAGTGCTAACACAAATACTCTTAAAAAAAAGGAGGGGGGACTGACCGTAGGATGAAAGCAAACTGACAGCCATATATTAGAAACAGCTTCGGGCCACAGCAAATAGAGCTGGCACGTGAACATCGCCCCAACTTCTAGACTTTCAAAGATAACTGCGGAAACATTACACACACCTGCCACTTCTGGATGGAATGTTCAGACAGCAAGGTACAAGGTCTGAGAGTGCATGTGTGGCTGGACGGGCTGCGCTGGCTGCGCATAAAACCACTGCAACTCTAAAGGGGGCGTTGGGGCCACAAGTAAACAGCTAGGTGACCCCAATCACATTACACACTTAGAGTCTTGAAGTACCAAATCTTAAAATATCTTGCAATGGATGAGGAGAGGCTGGCTCCTCTCGCATTCTGTCTGACCCCGACTACAGCAGCGATCTCAGCTCTCGCGTTCCAGAAGAATTCACACTGGGGGGAAACAGGTATGGCAAGCGAGGTGTCAAGGTTTATTTCAGCAGGTGCGAAGGCAGAAGTGGGACCTAAGTGCCTTCCTTCCCCAGCAGGGAGGGTCGGCTGAGGCGCAGAGGTGCAGGGATGCCACTCGTCCCTAGACTTAGAGCTATCTTGGTTTACAGTTTCTCCTCCTCATGGCATCTGAGTTAAGTTCCCAGTGCTGTGATAAACACTGTAGCCTACGGCAAGTTGGGGAGGAAAAGACCATTTTACCTCTCTTCGGCACCACAGTTCATCACCTAAAAAGCCAGGGCAGGGCTCAAGGCAGGAACTGCAGCAGAAGTTTCATATGTGTGTGTGTATGTGTGTGTGTGTGCGTGCGTACATGTGTGTGTGTGTGCGCGCACATGTGTGGTGTGGTGTGTGTGTGTGTGTGTGTGTGTGTGTGTGTGTGTGTAAAACGTTGCTTACATGTTTGTTCTCCCTGGCTTCCTAGGCCAGCTTTCTCCCATCACTTAGGCCCACGGGCCCCAGGTGGCAGAACCTCCAGTTGGCTAGGGCCTCTCACATCAACCACTCATCAAGAATATGCCCCGTAGATTTGTCTATAGGCAATCTGAGACAACGAATTCGTTTTCTCAACCAAGGACCGTCTTTCCAGATAACTCTAGCTTGTGTCAAACTGACACGAACAGCACTTGGGACAGCCTGAGATAACCTCCTACCTGGAATAGGAAAGTATTTTCATATACGCTATCCTTCCCCACAATCCAGTCTGTTAGAATGAAGTGCATTAACTGTAAGGATGTGTATAAGGTTGAGATGTTCCCTAGGGGAAAGGACAATGGTGCCATGCTCCCGCTCCAGGCTGGACAGCGGGGCTTCCTGCAAAGGGGACAGGATCCTCTGAGGCTGGATTTGCTGTTTTTCCTACAGCCTTGTCCTCCCTCTTAGATCTGTTCAGATTAACTATCCATGCTCAAATGAAAGCCCTTGTCCTCAGTGTCCCCAGCCTCACAATTTTTATTTCATGTACGTATGTATACAATGTCCTGCCTGCATGTACAACTACACACCAGAAGAGGGCACCAGATCTCATTATAGATGGCTGTGAGCCACCATGTCACCATGTGGTTGCTGGGAATTGAACTCAGGACCTTTGGAAGAGCAGCCAGTGCTCTTAACCTCTAAGCCATCTCTCCAGCCCCCTCACAATTTTTTTTTTCTTTAAAAACACACCTCTAGTCAGGCAGCGGTGGTGGCGCAGCACTTGGGAGGCAGAGGCAGGTAGATCCCTGTGAGTTCGAGGCCAGCTTGGGCTACAAAGTGAGTCCAGGACAGCCAAGGCTACACAGAGAAATCCTGTCTCAAAAAACAAAACAAAACAAAAACAAAAACAAAATCAAAACAAAAAAACAAAAACCCAAACCAAACAAAAACATATCTCTAATTCATCTTATTAAGACACATTGGCCTGTTAGAAGGTATCAGGATTTAACATTTGAGCAGGGGTGAATTACCTATATTGATGGCAGTCTCCTGCTTGTCCCCAGTAAGAATCCATATCTTGATGTCAGCCTTCATTAGAGTTTCTATGGTTTCAGGCACTTGGTCTTGTAATTTATCCTCAATGGCTGTAGCTCCAAGTAGCTGTAGATTCTGGGGGAAAAAAAGTATTGAAAATTTGAAAGGGAGAATTACTTTATTGGGTCAGGAAAAAATCTGAAATATGTTTTTTCTTTTCAATCAGAGACAAAGGTAATTTATGGGCTTGGGCATAAATTCCAACCATCTTGCTATTTTCCTTCTCAAGGATTCTTGATTTTAATCCAATCATTTTGGCTGAGAACGAGGATCTAATTTGTAAAATAAAAACAAACCTAAAATATCTCTGTTTGTCTGTCTCTGTCTCTGTCTCTCTGTGTCTCTGTCTTTGTGTCTCTGACTCTTTCTCCCCTCCACTCTCCATTACACACACACACACACACACACACACACACACACACACACACACACGGACACACACACGGACACACATACACCACACACACACACACACGGACACACACACACACACACACGGACACACACACACCACACACACACACACACACGGACACACACACACACACCACACACACACACACACACCACACACACACACACACACTAGAAAGCTAAAAAGGAGTAAGTGGCTGCTAGAAACAAATCATGGGAAAAACAATTAAACGTCAGGAAATACACACACAACAGAACTAAAACTGACAACGACAAGGGAACAGTTAACCGAGTGATAGCCATGAGTCTCTGAGAAAACACAGTTTGAGTGTTTTCCACATGGTTCTAGGTTTGAGTGCTGGAAGGTAGGATCGTCACAGGGCTCTAGTGTGGCGGTACCTTTCACGTGAAACTGAGCACAATTAGTAGAGGCAAAGGCTTAGGGAAGCTGCCAAGTTTAGTTCTGGAATGCCACAATACAGTAAAAAGTCAAGTGAAGTCAGTCACATGAGCTTTTGGTTTTCTCAGTGAAGATATGCCATGCTTATGGTACAGTAAAGCCCAGCCAGTGTGGGATATAATCAAGAGTATTTCAAGTAAAAATACGTTATTGCTAAACAAAGTAGTTGGTCACCTGAACCTTCAGGAACCAAAATTTTTTTTGCCAGTGAAGCATCTTGCGTTGATGCTGACGACTCCTGACCGGGCAGCAGAGGAGGCCCGTCCCCCGCCAGTTAAAATACCAGAATCTGTCCCACAGTTGACTGTTCATGAACTGTTTTCTGTGCAGTGCGCAATGCTGTCTGACAGTCTTTTATTCACAGCTGAATGCTCCCAAAGTTGGACCAAATCACCCCAAACCTTGCCACCGCCTTTCCAGCAAGCTCTGGATCACATCCCAACACTTTCCACAGTGTCCTCCTCAGAGATAGAGCCCGCTGCAAGAACGCGTGTTTTTTCTTTTTTTCCCCTTGACTACTTAAGTTTTATCATGTGACTATAGAAATCCATCCACAGCCTCTGGTTCTTCTGCTATGCCTGGCGCAAATGCAGTTACTCCCTTCTGGGGAGCCCTGAGTCCCCGAGAGTGATCTATCTGTGAGGGCTGGAATCACCCTTTCCCGAGGTCCTTTAATGTATTGCTATTTTCACTTCATTTTATGAGGCACAATGATGGCACCTAGGATGGGGAATCGTTTCCAAAAGCTTTGCAATTTACCCAGATCCATCCGAGAATCACTATCTCCTGTACTGACAGCCTTTGCAGACAGCTTTTTCTTAAGTAGTAAGACTTAAGAGTTGAGCTTGCATCTTGATTTGTGGGCTGCACTGTGAATGTTGTGCTGGCAGGCATGCACACATCAATCTTCTTGTGTTTGTACGACTGTTAAAATCATTCGGTGACCAGGTGCATTGTCAATGAGCAATAATATTTTGAAAATGAATTTTTTCCCTAAGCTATATGTCTCAGTAATGGGCATCAAATGTTCACCGTGTCATGCTATAAACAGATATGTTACCCAGGCTTTGTTGTTCATATACAGAATACAGGCGGAGAAGATTCACTATAGTGTAACCCTTAAGGCCCTCAGACTTCCGGAGTGGCAAAGGAGCACTGGTTTACGTTAGTCTCCACCTGCATTTACCCCAAGTTATCCCTCTGAACTCAGGCATTGATTTTTTTTTTCCTCTAGCTATAGGTGGTTTAGGTGGCTTCTTTTTCTAATTAGAAGCTCCTTTGATCTTCACTGAAAATCTACTTGCTAATCCAGACATTTTCAGCGATTTCTGGATATCTTGCTGTAGCCGTGGCATCAGCGCTTGCTGGTTGACCTTGAACATCCAGGTATGGAGCTGGGCCTTCAGCTGAGCGCTAGAGCCAAGCTGTTGGCTTTGAACTCTTCTTTGCAGCTTCCTCATCTCGATTTGTGTTCACAGAATTGAAGAGGTTAAGAGCTCGCTTGGGGCCAGGGGTGGAGCAAGAATTCTACCCCGAACCTCCAATGCCAAGAGCTTGCTTTGAATTAGGTTTTGGCTTGTACGAATGCTTTAGCAGGTTTGACCCTCGAACAGACCACTAAGGAGGTCTCCACATCAGCGTTGGGACACTGTTTTCCTTTCGTATCATTCGTGTGTTCATTGGAATAGGACTTTAATGTCCTTTAAGACTGATAGTCAAAAAAGACAAACCTTTGGCCTTTCTTGGCTTTGGACATGTCTCCCGTGCTTAGCTTAATGATCTCCAGCTTTTGATTTAAAATGAGAGACACTCAACTTTCCCCTTTGCTTCACTACTTGGAAACAACAGTCGGGTGAATCTACTTTCAATATTGCAGCTCGGAGAACAAGTTCCATGTGGAGGGAGGGAGACGGAGGGATGGCTGGCTGATGGAGCCATGAGCACGCACACTTACTAAGCTTATGGTGTTTCCAAAACAATTAGAGGAGCAAAGGTTACTGCATACAGATTCCCATAACAGATGCAATAACCAAGGTAAGACTGATTAGTCAAGACAAACATCTCAAGAATTGCCAAGACTTAACACTAAGACAGGAAGGCAGCACACAGTACATATATATGCTGTTTATGCCTGTACGAGCTGGGGGTGCTTCTAGCTGTAATAGAAAACGCTTAACCAGGATGTAGGGGAAGGTTTGGTTTTCCTCACATAAGAAGGCCTGAGGTAGGTAGCGGCTGGGAACTACCCACCACAACCACATCTCCACAGTCAGCCTCCTAATATCGCAGAGACGTTGTCCTGGGCACAACTAAAATGGCTGTTCAGAAAGTGAGAGCAAGAAGTCAATACCAAGTACGTCTGTTTCTTATTTGGAAAGCAGAGCTATTTCTACAAGCCCTCAACATATTTCCAAACAAGGCCAACTGGCCAGGCTATGTTGTAGGGCTGCCCCTAATTATGTATTTAGGCTTCCCAGCCTCTCATGGTGGATCTGTCTAAACAAAGGGATGGGCAGGAGTGAGCGCTGACTTAGCCTCAAACAGCCTTTTCCACAAGGGACATGGAGAGGGCCGAGTATATGAAAGGTGTCTGCACAGTGTGTCTACACATATAGCCCCACCTTGTCCCTTGTCCCTTGTCTAGTGACACCTGACTTACATAACGAAGCCAGATTCAAAAGTTACTGCTGCTTTTAGCTTTCTGCTCCGAATTCTGCTAACCCATTACAAGTTCTTCATTGCCATACAGATTGAGCACTTATAATAGAAAAATCTGAAATAAAAAAATGGTAAAAACTCTGTATGCGTTCGAGTACCAACATGATGCCTCAAGTGGGAAAATTTGTACATGACCTCGGGAGGCAGGTGGCAGACAAAATGACGTGGATAATCACAACACGAAACTACCTTCAGGTGTGTGGGGTGAGGGGAAAAACGGATCCCATGATTAGATTTTGGTCTCACTCCCAAAGAATCTCATCAAGTAAACAAAGTCCCAAATCTGGGGTGGGGGAGGGGCAATGCAAAAGAAAACAACAAAACTCTGAAACACTTCTGGTCCTGAGCACGTGAGGCCAAGGACATTCAACCTGTGTTGAGATCAGGTGTTTGAATGCGGGACTCCGGTGGGTTTGCTAAAATGCAGCACCGTATGATTTATCTTTGCGTCCCAATGGCACTGAGAGAGCACTTAAGTGACAAATAAGACAAAGCCTGAATCCAAATGTCCCAAAATATCGCTGACATCGAGACCACTTTCTTCTCAGTAGGTTCTGAGTCCCTCGGAAAGTTATCAGACACACCTGGCGCACAACACTTAGCATAAGAAACAGAAAACGGAAAGGCGCGTCTTCTTTTAAAAGACAACGGTATTGTTTTATTATCCCTAATAGGGAGCAGACATGAAATCTATCATAAACTGATGAGTAATTACCACCAAATTCAAGGGGAGGAGACAGAAAGGCTCAGTGTCAGCAAAGCAGCGCCTCTGCTGCTGTGTCCCAACACGCGCATGGGGACTCCATCAGCTGTTTGTTTGTTTGTTTGTTTGTAGAGACAGGGTTTCTCTGTGTAATAGCCCGGCTGTCCCAGACTCACTCTGTAGACAATGCTGGCCTCGAACTCACAGAGATCTGCCTGTCTTTGCCTCCCAAGTGCAGGGCTTAAAGGCATGCACCTGGCTAACTCCATCAGTTCTTGTATCTGCTTTAGAGAATTTGCAGCTACACCATTGTGGCTCACATCCCCTTGAGGTTATAGACTGAGCTGTGCTCAAATCTTTATGTTCTATGGGAGACCTGATTCTGAGGGAGGCTCTTTTAATGTCAATGGAGATTGTTCAGAAACAAACCCACGACGAAAGTGTCTAAACTAGAAAAAGTTTGCCTTTTGTAATGTGCGTCGCAAAACACTGGGGCAACTAGCTATTTAGTGTGAGTCAAGATACAAACACAGCCATGCGAATTATATAAGCACACATATTTTTTCGTATAGTTCCCAGCTCTACTCCTGGGAGGGGGTGGGTGGCGGAGCGGGGAATGAGCGCAGAACGTATAGAGGTACACATTACCACACACACAGCTGTAAAAGTGAAATGACTTCACCGGAGAGATCATGTTGAAATCATCTTTGAAAGGAGGAAAGAGTCGTCTGGTTTTATACAGGCAAAGGAAAACATTTTCAACCCAAGCAAAAATAGTACAAAGAACCAAAGCTGTAGGACTAGCCCAGCACACTGAGAAGGCAATGAGCAGGGCAGCACAGAGTGTGTCAGTGGCTGTCGTCACAGTGGTTTCCACAGGGCCCTGCACAGTTCTGAGCACTCAGCAAAATTGCAGTGGTCCGAGCCTGTGTACGGACGAAGGAACACTGCGCCCCAGAGGCTGTGTGCTGCCCTTTATCCGAAGAGCCCTTGAGAATGGCAGTCACCACCCTTAGAGCAGGGCTCTGCAGACCTCTTTCCCTTTCCTCTGGGGTCATTTGTTGTGAGATTAGGATCTTGAGTGATAGGCTTCTTCACTTTTGGAAATTAATATCTTTAGTTACACAGCTGTCATTAGAGAGAGAAAAAAAAAGATGTGAACTCTGCGTGCTTTCCCTGATCACACCACTGAAATGTTCGGGCAGTAATCAATTTCATCCCAAATATGTATTACCTTACACAGATGGCCATTAATGGCCACTGTGGGAATTACATATTCAGAACGTGTTGAAACACCAGGAAATTCCCATGGTATCTATGGAATTAAAAAAAAAAAATCCTAAATGCTAATTTTACTTTCAAAATGTCACCGTGTCAAAGTTACAATGATTTCAGGTTGGTGACTCCTTGGCATAATATGCATTTGGTTATCAAAGAAAAATCATGAAATAATATTTACTTACCTACAAAAGCACTCAATAATCTTATTTTATTAGAGGTTTCTGAAGTGTGCTATCTTTTTTAAAAGGGGATATAAAGGTAAAATTTCTATTCCAGCAAATATAAAAATTTTCATACAGAATATTTAAAAACTTAAAGTATATTTCCAGTATCCATATTAAGATGGATATAGAAACTGTTTTTCCTGTCAATGCATGTATACTTTACTTAGTAAAAGGCTTTCAAAGTGACCTGTATTTTCATATTACCAAGTTGGCTATCAGTGCTTAGATTGTGATTTATTTATTTATTTTTAAACGAGGAAAACAGAATAACCACACTCGTGTCAGTTCACCCTTTGGAATGCAACACAGTCTGTTTGGCAGTGGTTTCTCTAAAGATGCAATACTGACATGCAGTATTCTTCCCTGGGAGTAAATAAAAACACCACCTAGCAAGACACAGTAACACCGACGTCAGTGTAAAGTATGACCATGGCTAGGAAGGTGAGGCTAAAGACACACCCGCCATTTCCTAAGCAGAAAGAAGGTTCCAGACATATTTGTGATCTGAGTTATAGCTTCAGGGACGTCAAAGGGAGGAACAGCTGAGCTATGACTGTAGATGCTAAGTGGGAAGAAATCTGGTCCAAACATCAGCTCTTTAAACATTTGTCTCTGACACGAAGCCTTTAGTAGCACTCTGCTCATAAGAATGCTTTCCGGCCCCAGTTCTGAGCCATCCTGATAGGGTGACTGATTCTTCCTTTCTACACGCAAGTCCCAGGTTTACACTCAGGGATTAGCTGCTTTGTACAGGCAAAGAGCTCAGAGCAGGACATTGGAGCTACAGCTGTTAGCTCCTTCCAGCATGGAAACTATAATTTACCAGGCACACCAGGCATGTTGCTTCATGCCTGTAATCTCAGCACTCAGGACACTGAGGTGAATTTGAGACTGAGTGAGGCTAATGTAGTGCGTTTGAGAGTGAGATCCTATCTCAAAAAGGAAAAAAAAAAAGTATCACCGGAAACTCTAGGATCTCTTAAACTCTGCCTGCCTTGCTCTCAAGTCAGGATACCCAACCTTAGCAGAGCAGGCATTAGAATCCTTAGGATATCAGTGACTCACCATGGAGCTCCACATAGAGAATTTCTTATTGGCCAGAGTTCATGGGAGGCCTGGGAAGGTGGAGCTCCCCAGCTCCCTATAGTGTTGCTGGTCTGGGGGCCTCACTATGAGAACTACTGGTCTGGAGCGCGATTGCCTACCTGCTTTTCTTTTAACACATGATAAATATTCCAGGCTTGGAGGATCACATTTCCCTGCAGCAACTGAACTCTAAGATTATGACATGAAAAACAGCTGAGGACAGTATGTGAACAAATGGAGGCAGCCATGCGCCAATAGAAACAGGCAGAGGGTGGATGTGGCCATTGCGCTGGCATTAGCAGACCTGTGAATGTCACAGGCTTGTAGTTGGCCTATCTCTGCCTCCTGGCTCCTTCGGTAAGTACTCTGGCTGTTCCCTTGTTTAACATCTGCCTTTCTCCTTGGCCTGGCTTCTGGCGTTTCCTTCTCAGGTCTTTCTCCCACTCCCTGCAGTCCTAACCTTCAGAAAGAAGCTGCTTAACTGTAATACAGAGTTACCATGAGAGACGCATTGCTTTACATTATATGAATGCTATGATTGGGGCCGAGGAGACAGCTTTGTTGATAAAGTGCTTGCTGAGCAAGCGTAAGGATTCATGTGAAATAATAAACACACACACACAAAGAGTTGGGGAGAAGGTATGTGTTTCTAATCCCAGTGCTGGGGAGGCAGAGACAGGACGATCCCTGGGGCTTGTTGGCCGCCTGGCCAGCCACTCTAGCCTGATTAGGGGGCTCCAGGCCAGTGCAAGATCATGTGAGAAAAATACATCCAAGGCTGACCTCTGCCCACCATATACAGATATCCTTGAGCGAGCACGCATGTACATACGCGCCCATGCACGCATGCACCCACGCACACATGCATATTTTTAGGGCTTTGTATTTGTAAATGATTGTAAATGACTTGATGGAAAGAAAATTATCCTCTTCATGTGGCTTTGTCAAAAGCAAAATAATAAAACAAACTCTGTTTGACATAAGCTAGAAGGGACTATTGTCCTAAACACTGAACTAAGATTTAGGAAAACAGGAGTGGCGAAGAGCAGCAAGGGGTGCTGAGTCCAGACAGGCCGCAAAGGCAAAGACAGGGCCACAGGGACATCCATCCTGTTAGAGGCTGGCATTTACTCAGTACAAAAACAATGGATGAGATGCAGCGTGGCAGGGCCAGGAACATGAGACCAGGAGCCTCAGGGAAGGAAGGTCGAAAGGCCTATGGATTATGGCAAGGGGTGTGTAGGGAGGAGTCCTCAGGATCAGATCTCATTCTAGAAAGTTCACCAGTGGCCAACTCGGGGTCGATGAGGAAGCGTGTGACCAGGGGCCACTTACCCGTTCTGTTCTTCAGTTTTAAACTGTAGTGACTACGGGATCTGGATGTTTCTGGAACCCTCGGAGCCAGCCGGGCTCTTCCGTGCTCTACATTGTGCAGAAACACTGGCCTCTGGGCCTTTTCTTCTCGCCAGGGAGGCATCTTTTAGCACACCACGCTGCAGTGTCATTTATAAAAGAACCCTTTCCCTTTTAGTTCAAACTGGGCTACGGTGTCAAAACTAAGGACACTAATTCACAGGGATGCTTGCTGGTGGCTTCTGGGGACACCATGCATTCTGGGGTTAATTCTTCCAAGGCCAAGGGGGAAAAATAGGCTTTGACTTGATGTTTCTTTTAACCACAGAAATCACATTTGAACTCATAAAGCCAAGGACTTGGCGCACAAGGCCAGAACCTCACACACACACCCAGCTGAAAAGGATCAGGCTTTGAGAAGTGATTTGGCTGTAGTTTGCAAAAACAACACATCTGTCTTATCTGAGTAGAAACCAGTGATGCCCAGCGTGGAAAGCCTACCACGGAGCTCTGGAAAGGGGGCCATCCTACTAAAAAACGGGAGCACACAATCAGAAATGGCAGGAAATAACAAGTACTCCAAGATCACAAATTGAAAGGAAATCATGAAAATCCTATGTCCATTTTTTTTTTTTTTTTGATAAAAAAAAGTATGCCACAAAGAGTATGGCCACCTCACTTACTAAGTGGAGATGCCCCGAGTAAGCCTGCTCCTATCCCAAATGCTGGTCTAATGATTATTCAACTGTATACTTGATTTTTCAGTCTCCATTTCTTTTTTTTTTTTTTTTTTTTTTTTTACATATTCTTGTTTTCTTCTATACTGAGCTGGCACTCTCACATGCAGCCTCTCAACATGACACTGCAATTAAGACAGAGAACTTTGTTTTCAGTCCCTATTCTGCCAACTATGATGGCTAAATCCTGTAGCAAGTAACTTAGGTTACCTGGGAATCTACTTTCACAACAGCAAGAAGCGAGTAAAGTGACTGATTTAATAGGATTCCTCCATGTTGGAATTAAGATAAACCACCCCAAACTTATTTATGTAGTATAGTAGGAAAAAAAATCTTGAGTATATTTTTAGCCTATATGCCACATCTCCAAATAATATACTTGTTCATAATATTAAAAAATTATATGCATTGCAAAGTACAAAAGTGATGAGATGAAAATTGGGGTTCCGACATTTCCTGAGCACCCCAGCAGACCATCTTATACGTTCCCTTTAGAGGTCCCTGAGCTAAGCACTCAGGGCAGTGTGGAGTTGGGGTGCAAGTGTCTGACTGGCATGGGTGAAGCCAGAATTTGATCCCTGACACTGAAGAAACAAAACAATACAAAACAAAAACCAGTCATGTGACATGTAGAGGACTTGATGTTTAGTCACTGCTTAGAAAGGGGCAGGTTTGACTTGCAGACGAGCTGAGCTGACAAGCTGTAGACGTTCTCAGGCAAAGAGTAAAACAGGAAACTACTGGAATTCTAAACCACAGTCACTAGTGCACCATATAAACTTTCACCCTAGAGTTCAGTCCAAGAGAAAGCGGCATCTGCAGCTACTAAGAATAGATGTGGCAGCTTTATCTGAGAAGACATTCCGCTGTGATCCAGAGGTCCCCGAGAACCTGGCAGCCGCCAGAGTTCAAGAACAGCCCTGTTTTCCATTAAGTTCAGTATTTCTCCAGGAAACCTCTAAGTCACTTCTTGTCACATGCCGCAAGGCCTTCAGACTCAGTCACATGAATGTTATGGTTGGTATATGCCACACCACATCAAGGCAATCTATAAACATCCTCAAAATGTCAACTATATATTTTGGGGGAAAATTAATGAAAATAAGATATTTAAAAAAAAAATAATGACTTCAATGTCCTACCTTAACACCTTGTCTCAGTGCCCAGGGCTCTAAATCCTGTTTAGAGTTATAGGTGTGTGTGTGTGTGTGTGTGTGTGTGTGTGTGTGTCTCAGTGTGCTGTTCCTACCCAATCACTAAAAGAAAAGCAGAGTTTTTTGTCCCCTCCATTGTTCTGCTTTAGAACCCGCCATACGTACATCAGAGACCACATACTTGTTGTTGAGTTTTTCCAACCATCTTTTGCTCATATTTATGCATAACTAATATGGAAAAACATTAAAAAATGAATGGATACACATTTCTAAAGAGCTGAATGACATAAAAATCACCTGCTCCTTTTCTAACACATTCCTAAATTGATCCTTAGTGGCGTCACCTTTGGTACCCAGGTCTCCAGTGCTTGGACAGCCATGAACAAAGTTAGAGCCAGGGGCAGGCTTTTGCCACAAAAGCACTTACAAGGCTCTGGTTTCTGAATAGTTTACTTAATTGAATAATTCATTTACTCATCAATTATTTACTGAGTGATTAAGACAGGCCAGACAGTCAGATACTGGGGGCAGGGTGATGAACGTGACAACGATGGCCACCACTTGCAGGAAGCTTCAGTCTACCGGATGATTTACATGAAACACAAAATGCAAAGTGGGGGCCAGACGCTACCAAAGTTACGGCCTTCCGACTTCATGCCCCAGCTCATAAAGAGTATTCTGGCACATAGTCAATTTTCAAAAATATTGACAGGCTAAAGAAATGCCCACTTGGAAAAAACACATTTTCCAAGCCACCACTTGAAATGAAAGATAAAACTTTGCTCATCAGTGAAACACCGTGTCCATCAGTGGTCCGTCTGCATATGTGCCGCACCTTACGTGGCTTTCTCTAACTCTGACCTGACCTGCACTGGCAAACACGGACGCCGTGAGTAGGTATCTAGTAGTAGGTGCTAAAGACGTAATTTTTATTCTACTGAAACAAATGAATAGAAATGTTAAAAAAATAACCATGTATCTACTACAAAAACACAATCATATTTCAACCAACTATTTAATTATGTGAATTATTAAGCAGGAGGCCCGCAATCTGTTAATGTCAAAGGAATATAGCAGCAGTATATGAGGACGAGGCAAAAGTAATTTACGTATTTTAGAAACATTAAAATTGGAGACAGATTACAGTAAGCAGGCGAGACAAGCACTGCTGGAACTTCAAGACCTTCTAATTATTGCTATTTGTAATTCTTCTTGAGCACAAATGAATAAATGGACTGGAAACCTAGGTTTGTTTTCAAAATGGTCTGAGCTCTCCAAAGAGGGCACACCTGATGTGGTTTTGTAAGGTGGAATGTTGAGTCTGAATATAGCCCTCAGAAAGGAGGAGGCGGAAGAAAACAAAACAGGTCAGGGAAAATGAGACAACTGTAAATTCTCTCAGGCGGTGACAGAGGGAGAAGAGGAGGTGCTGCAGTCCACAAAGTGGGTCACGACAGCAGGAGGACCTGTCAAGACTCCAGCCCCGCCCCGTTTCAACCCTCTCAACTGTCTAACTGTTGAGGGGCCTGGCCTTACCTAGTAATAAATGTCACCTTTCATCTTATAGTCAGTAGCAAAGGACTAGCCATAGATTCTTGAAACAACTCACAGTGTTAGAATTTTTTATTTTTCTGAAGCGTGTATGATAGGACTGCAAATGCTGGCACCAAACAACACGGTCTCTGAACAGTCATGGACATATTTTATAGACAGACGCTAAAATCCCAAACCTTTCCTAACTGTAGCTGTCCATGGAGAGGGCAGTATCAGGGACAATTTTTAAACCTCCCATGTTTGAAGGAGAGAGAAACAAGTTTTTTTGTTTGGATCACAAGTGGGGGATGAGAAAAAGACTTGTGAGAGAGCAGGTGATGTTTATCCCCCTAGAAGTCAAACCACCATGTGGGGGAGATTGGTTGTTAACCAGCTGAAAAACATCCTCGAACAAATTCTGAGAGGAGGTATAAATGTGAGCAAGAAACAAGAGGCGGGGCCTTTGGAGACTTGGCATAGTTTTGTCTGTTCATTGCTCTACTTTGAGACGCTCCTAGAGAGAACTGCTCCAGGGAAGGCTCCAGGGCTCAGGGCTCCGGGCTCCGGCTGAGGTTCTGGGTTCTGGTTGCTCCAGGTTCCAGCAGAAGAAATCCTGCTGATTATGCCAGGAGAATTGTTCCTTGGAACTGATATCCTTACGGTTTTGTTATTGTATTCTTTAATCCTCTTCTCCTATTGTTTAGGTTAGTAGTCGGTTTATAAGTGAGGAACTCTTGGTTAATAAGTTTGTAATGAAATATATTTGTTAAGAAAATTGAGCCTACAAGTGGCGCCCAATGTGCTTTGGGCATCATGGATTACTTAACTTTTATTGTGTGGAAGAAGATAATGGTTTTCAAGAGATAATAATGCTTTTTCAGGGTGTTGGCAAAATCGCAGCTGCTGTTACAAAGTCCTTTCCTGCCTTATACCCAGATGGAATCTTTTGGTTTTTTCTTGGTCCTTTTACTGTATAACATATTTTAAAGGATTGGAGGAAAGACCAATAAGATATAGAAACCAGAAGGGTCAGTAAATTCTATCCTTCTGGAAAAGATGGCAGAGTTGGCCATACAACTAGAGAATTTGAAGATAGAGGTTGAAGCAAACAGAAAACAAATTATGCCATTGATAAAGGAGAAAAACCTGGTAGGTGAGAGCAAGTGTTTCCCACAATTGCTGCCCCGCCCTGCTCCATAGGCCAGGTGGTCAGAGCACCAGTGTGTGGAAGGGAGCGGAGAGAAACAGGAAGCTGGAGAGGCTGTTAAAAACCCACAAGAGCAGGAGAGCAGAAAAACAAAAAGGTATTTGGAGGAAAATGTTCCCATAGAGGAACCCCCCAGAGTCACACCATCACTACCAGCTTTTCCAGTTACTGTAAGACATGTGCCTGCTCAGAATGGAGCCGAGGGTTATGATGAAATGGCATGGAGTCCAATAGATATGTTTGATTTAAAATATTTTTAAGGGATCTGTCGTCAGGTATGCACTACATTCCGCTTTCATCAAAGAAATGTTGAACAACTGGGCCACGCAGCATAGACTTGTTCCCTAAGATTGGAAATGTTTGGTTGCAGTGGTATTAGAAGTGGTGCAACAGCTGCAGCGGTTATCATGAAAGGGAGGCAGAGAGAACAGAGCAAGAAAATAGGAGGAGGGAGATAAATGTTAGTACAGAGCAATTACTTGGTGAAGGGCGATATGCTGACTTAAGACAACAAGTCAAATATGATGACACGGTGATCGAACAATGTCGTGCTGCAGCCTTAAGGGCTAGGGACATGGTGGAGGAGCCTGGTAAGATAACCATTCCCTTTACTAAGATACTCCAAGGGCCTGGGGAAGCCTTCACAGAAGTTTTGCAGAGATTGGGATCTGTGCTAGATAGAGCAATAGCAGATGCCGACACCAAACAGACATTGAAACTCATTATGGCATATGAGAATACTAACACAGAAGTAAGAGGGGAATTAGACACTTAAAGGAAAGAGGAGCGTCATTAGATGAATGGCTAAGAGAAACAGTTAATATTAGCTTTCCAGAACATCAAGACAATACAGTAGGTCAAGCTATGGCCAGAGGTCCCAGATATCACATGTTCTGTTCTCTGTAGTGTGGTCCTGGAGGGTAAAGCCAGTGTACTCTAGGACACAGATGCCCAGCAAAGGATGAATGTCAGTAGTCTCTTGGATGTGGCCTACTTGGATCCACCCATCCATCATCCGTCCACCCATTCTTCCTTTTATCTTTTTGGGAAAGGTTCTCACTGTGTAGCAATAGCTGGCCTAGAACTATCTACGTAGATAGACCAGGCTAGTCTCAAACTCACAGTGATCCCCCTGTCTCTGCCTCCTAAGCACTGGGATTAATGGCATGTGCCACCATGCCTGGTCACATAATTCCAAGCTCATGTACGAGTTATAACTCCCAAAGGAAGAAGGCTTTAACTCAAATTTAAAAACCTAAGTCACTAGTTTGGACAAACAGTGGAAGGATAAGAGAGCGTGTAGAGTTTATAACTACAAGTTTAATTATGCTGTAAAAATTTCACTTACTCTGTCATATATTAAAAATAATGTCTTTTAGAAGAAGCTCTCCAAATCTTTCCACTTTAGAATGTTTTCCATGTAACACAACTACCGTGTTCATAGCATCTTGTGTCACTAATTCGAATGTGCTCAGAAGCATCTTGCATGGCAGTGATGCTCTGATCTTTAAAAAAAAAAAAAAAAAAAGCACATTTCTAAAATATCCACACACAGATGTAACATGATACAGTTTTCATACTGCACTCAGTGGAGCCATGAAGCTCCTTACGGACCACCGTGACGGCAAGGTGGAGGCAGAGGGGAAAGCCGCAGGGGCGTCTCTCTACCCTTCATGCTAACCGGAGCAGTTTGCCTTTCATCAATTGTACAGCTCGTGATTTAGCCAGTGTTTTGTTTGGAAAATGGATTCTGCTCTAGAAAGAAAAGGAAAAGCAAAAGCCACTCTCTGAGTTTAAAAATTAACTGTCACTCACATTCAGTCAAATACTATGGTCTAGATGCTAAGGGATTCCAAACACATAAAAGAATAGATCGCACAGCCAGTGTGTCTCTGTCAAAGAAGGCAAGGCGGGTGACCTGAGGCTGCGGCAGCCAGATTTAAAGCCAGGTGGGACACTTAAGGAGGTCTCTTTGGTTGAGCTGGTCTCACAAGGCTGTGTGCAATGACGGTAAACACAGGTTCTGACTGCCAAGCCGTTGATTGTAACACAGAGGGGACACTCAGACCAACAGCAGCACCAACCTGCTCAGGGTCACGCAGAATTCAAACCCCACAGTCCCCAAAGGCCACCAGAGACACTTTAAAGAAAAGTAACTCAGGTACACGGACCCCTGTGTTGCTTTTGTCTAACTCTGCCTAGTCCCTCAAAGACAAGATAATCTTTGCAGAGCCATTTCAAAAGCCGCCTTCACAGCTGGGCGTGGTGGAGCACAATTTTAAAGGATCTTTGTGAGTTCGAGGCCAGCCTGGTCTACAAATGGAGTCCAGGACAGCCAAGGCCACACAGAGAAACCCTGTCTTGAAATAAAGAAAAAGCTTCCTTCAGACCAAGGGTCCTTCTTGAAGTTCTTCGCCTAGGGACTCTGTGTAGACCACGGTAGTGTCTAGAGGCCTCAGGGAATCGTCCTTACTACCTCAGTAGCCCTGTGATCGAGGACACCTAAATCACTCACTGACTGTTAATTAAATGAATGCCCGAAGCAGAGCCCCATGTTAGGAGTAGGAGAGCATACAGAATGTTGCTCTTAGCTGAAATAGGAGTGTGAGGGAGGAGTCTGCCTCCCTCCCCTTCTACATCCCACATGGGGCTTATCAATCAATCAGTTAGCTCTAAATTCCCTTTTCATTCACCACACAACATTTGCTCAACTATGTTCAGAGTAGCTTTATTCGTAATAGCCAGAATCTGGAAACAACCTAGATGTCCCTCAACTGAAGAATGGGTAAAGAGTCTGTGGTGCGTTTACACACTGGAATACTATTTGGCTATTAAAAGCAAGGAGATCTTGAAATCTGCAGGTAAATGCATGGAACTAGAAAAGATCATCCTGAGTGAGGTAGCCCAGACTCAGAAAGACACGCATGGTATATACTCACTCATAAGTAGATATTACCCCCATAAGACAGGATAACCACATTACAATCCACAGACCCACAGAAGCCAAATGACAAGGAGGACCCTAGGGAGAATGCTTAATTCTCATTCAGAAGGGCAAGCAGAGCAGACCAGAAGTGCTTGCACAGAGTGAGAGCCTATCACAGATGTCCTCAGAAAGACTCCACCCAGCTGGGGATTGAAGCAGATGCTGAGGCTCAC
Source organism: Acomys russatus (assembly GCF_903995435.1). Classification (NCBI taxonomy): domain Eukaryota; kingdom Metazoa; phylum Chordata; class Mammalia; order Rodentia; family Muridae; genus Acomys; species Acomys russatus. Next base: position 55,989,703 of record NC_067158.1, read on the forward strand.
AGCCAAACTTTGGGGTGGAGCACAGAGAGTCTTATGGAAGAGTTGGGCGTAGAAGGACCTGGAGGGGACAGGAGCTCCCCAAGGAGACCTATGGAGGCAAGAAATCTGGGCCCAGGGGCCCCTGCAGAGACTGATGCACCAAGCAAGGACCATGCATGGAGAGGACCTAGACCCCCTGCTCAGATGTAATCAATAGGCAGCACAGTCTCCTTGTGGGCCCCATAATATGGGGAGTAGGGCCTACCGCTGACATGGCCTCTACTGCCCACTCATTTATCTCTTCTCCCTGGCAGGATGGCCTTGTCAGTCCACAGAGGAAAAGGATGCAGGCAGTCCGGATGAGACTTGATAGGCTGGGGTCAGATCATAAGGGAGGAGGAGGGCTCCCCCTTTCTGAGGACTAGGGGAGGGTAAGGAGTCTTACGTCGGTTTCTGTATTTGTATACTAAGGAAAAGACAAAAAAACTTTAACTCATGATCGCCATCTGCTGGATAAAGGTTGAATGTGTCTTCCAGTTAAAAGTTGGAAGTTTTTAATCATAGGTGTGTATCATCTAGATGTCTCCCTCTTATCTAAGTACAAGGGGACATATAGTACTCCCCAAGTTACATAAGGAACAAGCCACTGTTCCCAAAGTGATCACAGTGTCCTATGGAGACAGGAGAATAATACCTTGAGTCATATGTGGCATCGACATGTGTCAGAAAAAAACATGTGCTGCTAGAAGAAGACCTGGTTATTACCTAGAGGGGAGAGTGTCGGGAGTGGAGTGGGGTGGGTGTGGGTAAGGTAGAACTAGTCCCAGGAGGCCTTGGTGCTAGCTGCCTCCCAACTCAGGAAGCACCTAGTTTCATAATGAAGGGGGGTGGGGGGTGGGAAATAGTCAGCCTTACCCACCTGCAGGTGAACTGCACCCAAGAGGCCCCTTCGATCCTAGGCTGCACCCCAGAGAAAACACTGAGAGAAGCAGAGACTGAGTGACAAGTTCAGGATAGAGGAAAGGCCCTCGGATACACCAGAGCACAGGGTCTGGCTAATTCTCTCTTGAGCTCTGTGACCTTGGTTCAGTGTCTTATCCTCTCTGTCACTCGGATTCCCTCATCTGTGAGCAGGGACAATTAGTTCCTCAGACGGACAGACATGTTCATAGACAAGCTGGGCACACGTAAAGACCACACAAAATGCTTAGTGTCGTTAATTAAGAGCGCGAGAGTTCTCGCCACTGATAAAGCATCAACCGCAGGATACCTATCACTGTCGGCCTGAGTGGACTTGATTGCTTTAGCTGTAAAATGAAGGCATTTGACAGAAATGGTGAAGGAAACACTGTAAGTGATTGTGGCCCAATGAGTGCGAGAGAAAGCACCAGGTTATTTACTGTTGTACGACTCACTGTCGATAACAAATCTACAAAGTGCTATCATTTTGTATTACACAAACATAGTAATTATAAACAGGCACATTCTGTCTGTGCCTGTATAGATTTGTGCCTGTGTGTATATGTCTGTGTGTGAGTCTGTATATGTGTGTGTTTATGTGCCTGTGTGTATATGTCTGTGTGTGAGTCTGTATATGTGTGTGTTTATGTGCCTGTGTGTATATGTCTGTGTGTGAGTCTGTATATGTGTGTGTGTTTATGTGCCTGTGTGTATATGTCAGTGTGTCTGTGTGTGCGTGCATATTTGTCTCTGTGCGTATGTCCCCATGTGTATGTATTGTGTGTGTGTGCCTGTGTGTTTATATAAGTGTCTGCCTGTGTGTCCACATGTCCAGGTCCTCAGTGACGTGAAAGCAATGGGACACGCTGGCAGGGAGTTTGCTAGAGTGGCCAAGTCACAGCGCGAAACAGGAGAGAGTGAAGACCTGTATACGATGACACTTGGTCCTTGGGCCCTTTCAGCAAGATTTTAGGCCATACTAAGATTTTTCCGTTTATTGATCTTGAGAATCAATAGTAAGCCTTGTGATAAGTGAAGGAGAGTTAGAGGGACACAGGTAGGCAAGTGAAAGCAGGCTCCTGGGATGACGGCTTCTTGTTTCTAGAAAGCACGGCGGGTGGGGAGACCTTCACGCCATGGGGGACTAGTAAGGGGGAAGGAAGGACCCAGGAGCCCTAGGACCCAAGCCAGCATCTCTTTAGAGAGCTTCAGCCTTAGCAGCTCCAAAACTGCAGAGATTAAGATGCCTCTTTACCTTTCTCTGTAGGCTCGCCTTCAGTCTCTCCTGGCCCATACCAGGAAATGCACTCAGCAAGCCCCTAGACAACATATACTGTTTTTGATAGCACTGGTACCAGAGCAGAGGCTCGACGCCTGTGGGAACACGCTCTCCGACGGCGACCACGCTCCACGCACCTTTTCGATCAGCTCGTAGCTCTCCTCCAGCTTCAGCGGCCTGTTCTGCACTGACGTGGACGCGCGTTGGTAGACGGCCCGCCACTCCTCGAAATCACTCTCGGAAATCTCGGCCACAGCAAAACACAAGGTCCTCAGCCCTGCAGAAGAGAGCACACCCCAGGAGATTCAGTCACGGGCCTGACATCTCCATTATCTTACCAAGCCCAACTTTGAGTAGTCTCACCGAATTCAAACAGTTTGCTGAGGTGGCAGCTAAGTTGCGACAGAACCTCAGGGTCAAGGGTCTGGAATGCTCTCCCAGCTCTTAAACTTTGTACCTTGCTTACGCTTCCCAGCCCCTTGAGCCCTTTCTACATTTAGGGTGACTTCTCTCAACTGTGTCACACCATACTCCTTGCCATTCACAACCCGTGACGTATGTGGGTCTCTGCACTCGCTGTCCCAGGCTCCTCCCAGGGAGCACCCCTTCACTGCCTGCAAGACAGCTCTATCTCCTGAGGAAGGAGCAGAGTGCCTGACTCCTGCATTGTCCAGCTGGGCTTAAATCTGTGGCACTGTGTTAAGAGCACGTTTTCCTTTTCCTCTTTTGGTAACTGGCTGGGAACTTACTTGGGGGCAGCAAGGAAGAAGAAGCCCAAGGTGAGAAAGAATGGGATGTGGGGTGTGGGTGCGGCAGCAAGCCAATTGGGACGGAGGAAGCAAAGTCTATGTAATATTGTTGCCAGAGTAGAGGTGTCCAGATGTCCAGACCTCCTCCCCAAACCTGCATGACCAGTGAATATGTAGGTTTCTGAGCTCTTGAATTCTTAGAAACTTGGAGAACATTATGTCCATGTATTCTGGTCGGTCTGTCTGTCTGTCTGTCTATCTATCTATCTATCTATCTATCTATCTATGTACCTATCTATCTACCTGTCTATCATCTATCTATCTACCAGTTATCATCAATAAATCTATCTAGCTATCTATCTATGCATGGATCATCTATCAATCAATCTATCGATCTATCATCTACTACCAGCTATCATCTATCAATAAATCTATCTACCTATCTATCAATCTATCTATTATCTATCTATCATCGATCAGTCTATCTTTTTTGTCTAATGTTTTTAGAAAACATTCCTATCTTCTCAAAGCCTTCATTGTGAGGAAGCAAGGAGTAGAGCAGGGGCCAGGCTAGCGGAAACAGGAGTGGGAATGGAGCTGGGACATTTAGATCGTCCTTGAATACTGCTACCAAGTGCAAACGATAAAATGCTGCGCATTCTCCGAGTGACCGCCCATCACCTCTGCTCGTCTAATCCAGAGCATCTCCATAGGCCCTGCGACGCTTGCTTCTTACATCACCATGTATTTCAGGAGGACACCTACACGGCTGACTTGATTTACCACGTACTCCGAGGCTCCACTGGTATGTGGGAGGCTCAATTAAAAAATGTAAAGTTATAATAGCATAACTTTTTACACAATCATATAGTGTTCATTTCTTTTATTTTATCCAGATCACAGAAGCTCAGTTCTTTTGTTTATCTTCACTAATTCCATTCTAAAAAGTGACACAGATTTAAAGACCTAAGTACTTCAAATGGGGGCCGAAGCTTCTCAGCATTTTAATAGAATTTCTTTTAAGAAAAAAAAAAAAATCCATGTGGGAATAGTGCATAAGAATATCTAAGCTATCATTAGTAGTCAATGCGTCACCTGAGGAATATGAAAGTAAAACTGCCAATAACCCTGCAAGGTATCAAAAGCCCATGACTTCTTTGTATTTCTATCCGGTTCTATTCCCACATAACGCTCACCTTCCGTAGCAAACTGCTCCAAGTGTTTTAGGGTGATTTCTTTGTACTTTGAAGTCTCTGCAAGTCGATCATAAATTACTGTGTCCTGGAAAATAAAGCAGAAAGTATGGTGGATTAACTAAGCCCCCCAAATTTAATAAGACTCAGGTCGGCAACAGCATCAGTTCTGAGTCTGTACAAAAACTCCCAGGGGTTTTCTTTTGCACACAGACTATTCTTTTGTCTTTGAGTAACCGCGATTTGCCAGGGACAGGAAGGAATACAGCTGTGCCTGTGGATTTTGCATCCATGGATTCAATCGACCACAGACAGGAAACACAGGCCGGCCTGGAATGCTGGGGCCGCAGAGAACACGCACACGCTTTTCTTGTGATAATCCCATAAACAGAACGCTAGTACGTTTCACATAATGTCTGCATTTAGGTAAGAGTCGTCAGTCATCTAGCATTGGGTGGAAACACAGAGAGGGAACTGGGCCTAATGGTCTACACTTATATTCAGGGACTGTGAATCGGAGGCAGGCGGATGGCTGTGCAACACACAGACAGAGCACCATCCCTGAAGGTTTTGTAGAACTTCGTGAACTGCGTTTAGGGGACATGGCGGGGGGCTGCTCTAGAACTCAGGGAACATTGGGAAATGCTGGCCTGACAGAGTCTGCCCATGCAGCTCCCCCCTTGAGCCCGGGCCTCAGTGGCCACAGTGTGTACTTAAAACGTCTCCAACTCTAGAACTTTCCAGGGACAGGGGGACAAACTTGAGGTATCGTTAGACTACCAAATGTCCCGAGAGGTTCAGTGGGGACAGAACGAGAACCCGAAATCCTGGAGCTGCCTCAAACGGCTAATGCCTCGGACTGGGTCCAGCTTTAAGACTTGGCTGACTTAATTTGTAATATAAAGTTCCTGTTTTACAAAACAATATTTCTTTGGTATTTTCACACAGCTTGTTCTGACCCTATGCTCCCCACCCCCACTGACCTATTTTAAAAATCCAGTTGGTTTTCGCTTTATGCACCATTTGCCTCTCTCTGTTCTTTTCTCCTTTATAAATTGCCTATTCTTCCCTTACTTATTCGCTGGTTTTGGTTTTAAAGAACTTCAGCATTCAGCCTTTATGGCTTTTTTTTTTTTTTTTTTAGACGAGGAAAAAATAAATCATTTACCTGCAATTACTGTCTCAGTGGTAGTACCCACTGTGGGGTTTCTGGTCTCGGGGCTGAGATTTGGAAGCTGACCAATGGGGGGTGATTTACAGCCCTTGAGAGAGACACAACCAAGTGACGTCAGAGCAGATGGGATATCCTGAGCCCCAATTAGGAATTTCTTTTCATTTTTTCAGTGGTGGGATGGGAAGAAAAACAGAGAAGGGAATGACAGTTTGCAACCATGGCTCCTTCTTGGGAGGGAAAAGAGTAAATTCAAAGTTCTTTTTTAAATAGCAGTTCATGAAATCTTCCGTGAGGTTAACAGAGGCCATTTTCAGAGAAAGGAAATCTTTAAAAACTTGAAAAACAGAAGTGGTATATAAAAGAGGAGGGAGGTTGGATCCTGCCGTGTATCTAAACATGCTGGTGCTTAAAAGAGTCAATTGTCTACAGTCTCTGTGGTATTGACAAGACCGAGGGTGGAAATGTGGCCTTCTGCAGCAAATGCATGTCTTCAAATGACAGTCACAAGGGGTTGGCCATGTTTGTGGGGAATAAAATACTTAAGAGACACTTTTGGGGACATAAAGCCCTCCTTTATTTAGAGGGCTACAGTACAAGTCACATTTTCAGGAGTGAAAAAGAGAAAAAAAAAAAAGAAAAACTTCTCCATAGATACTAGAAGAGGTGTGTATGACATGAGGTCAGACTTGGAACTTGCGGAAAAATCCTTAGGGGATTTGGTGATCTTTTATCCTGGCCTTCAGTCAGGAAAAGGTGGAAAGACCATAGCTTTTCTTGCGGAAGGTGTGGTGCAGCCAACTTCCTGTTAGTGCGGATGGGCCCGGGGCTTTGAGGAAAGTTAGACCCATTGCTAATCATTTCTTTTTGGTTCACTTTCACTCAAAACATTGTTTTCCTCTTGATTTTTATCTTCCTGTCTTTTTGGAGACAGGGTCTAATGTAGTTCAGGCAGGCTTTGAATTTATTACGTAGCTGAGGGTAACTCTGAACTCTGATTTCTACCTCCCAATCACTTGGATTATAGGCACAAGGCATCACCTCTGCCTCTTACTGTGTTTTAGACTGAAGTTCAAATTCAGCTCTGGATTTGAAAACGTATTGTTGTGAATGTGTACATGCAGGTATTGCATGCACATGCGTGTGGAGGCCACTGGTCAGCCCCTGGTGTCATTCTTCAGGAGCTTCCATCTTATTTTTTTGTGATACAGTCTCCCAGTGGGTTGTGGGGCTTGTCTGTTGGCTACAGCAGCTCTTCAGCAAGCCACAAAGAGCCTCCTATCTCCACCTCTCCTAGGATTACAAGCATGCTTGCATGCTAAGCATCTTGCCCTACTGAGATATTTCCCCAGCCTCACCCAAAATGTATTTTAAAAAGGAATATTTGCATGTAGTTCTTTGTGTAGGGTTGAGGTCTAAGGAACCAGATTGCCAGCCCTGGAAACAATCTGTGGTGGTGTGATAAGAACGGCCTCCATAGGCGCATATATTTGAATGCTTAGTCTTCAGGGAGTGGAACTGTTTGAAGGGATTAGAAGGATTAGGGGGCGGGGCCTTGTTGGAGAAAGTGTGTCACTGGGAGTGGGCTTTGAGGTTTCGAAAGTCCACAACAGGCCCGGGTTGCTCTCTCTTTCTGCCTACAGATGAAGCTGTAGCTCTCAGCTACTGCCCCAGTGCCTGCATGCCACCTTGCTCTCCCCACCAGGATGACAAAGGGTTAAACCTCTGCAACTGTGAGCAAGGCCCCCAACTAAGTGCTTCCTAAGAGTTGCCTTGGTCATGGCGTCTCTTCACAGCAATAGAACAGGGACTAAGTACACTCAAGTAACATGACACGGACCGAGCAGGTTGTATTTAGGAATATGTATGCATATACACATATGCATGTGGTGACAATTAATGGGAAAGGGGGCACAAGCTTGAACGAGAGCAAGGAGAGGCTTATGGGAGCGTTTGGAAGGAGGAAAGGGAAGAGAGAGTTGGTGTGGTTCTGGTGTCAGCTGAGTGTGCGGTGACCAGAGAACAGCTTGCAGGAGTGGGCTCTGCCCTTGTATCACCCAGGCCCCAGGGGTTAAACTCAGGCCGGGGGGGGGGGGGATTTGGCTGCGGTCCTTTGTCCACTGAGGTATCTCACTAGCCCACGGCATGCTCACAGTTAAATATACAGAATTCTTTCCTGTGACAGGCTCCCTTCGGAATCTGATGTGGTAGGAACTGCTCAGAGCAGCTGATTTCAGATATAGTCTACTTGGACACAGCTGGAATTTTAAGAGACACTTCAAAATTTTCAATCACTTTAAGGTTCCTGCAGGATCAACTGTATCAGTCAAATTTCTCAAGTCTCCCTGTGGCTTAGAGTAAACTTCTTGAATAAACTGAGGTTTTATTTGAGGAACTGGTAATTTCCTCTAATTGGCTACTACTGCTGATATAGATTGTAACCTGTATGTGCTTCCAATTTTTAGCTTAAAAATTAACAAAACAAGGTATCTTCCTCACAGAAACTCTTAAGAGGCAGGAAATATAAGTCACACGCCAACCCAGTCACTATTTCTTTACACTGTATGTTACATGAAATTTCCAATACTGTTCTCTATTTTACTAACTTCTTCCTTCCCTCAACTGTGCCTATTTTAGAATTTACTCCACTTATTGATTTTAAAAATTGTTTAAGATTTCTAATTAATCCTGCATGTATATCAGAGCCCCTTCCCAATTTTCTTCTTGAATGAAAATAGCTGCACCGTCTTTATTTATCATGCTGAGATTCCAAACATCTCGAAGCAGTTGTCTTACACAGAGGGTCTAATCTGGAGCGAACCCATGCTTCTCCTGTTACGGTGTTCACTGGCCCGGTGTGAGATTTACATATAGCTCTGGCTCTGTGCTTGGCTGTGTACATGCCAACCTCATGGTTTTATAGCCTTAGCAGGGGGTTGGCATGAGGTTTCCTCAGCCCCCTTGCATGATTAGAAAGCTCAGTACTCTGGTCTTGGCCTCAGAGTAGGGGAGCTGGCTTGCACCTGAGTTCTCTAATTGGACTTAAGGCCAGCTCATTAGGAGGGAAACCATGCCTGGTGCTAGAAACCTAGCCAACTGGCATCACTAGTTGCATCTAAAACTCACCCTTATACAAATGGCTAAGTGTAGCTCTCACCTCACATTAAAGAAACTTCTCCTTGCGGCAAGCAGAGGCTGCCACAAGAAACCACAACTAGCCCGGATGCAGACCTCAACTGATGGTGAGGAGTCCAGCCCTCGTCAGATGCCTTCACAATGCAGCAACACCCTGTATCTAAGGCCTAGGGGATGCTGTGGAAGAGGTGGATGGAAAGGCTGTGAGAACCAGAGGACCAGAAAGTCTTTTGTGAGATTGTGCCTCCTAGAAATGAAAGGGGAAGCTAAACACTGAAGGGTGAAATCTTATGGGCCCCACCTGTACACAAAGAACTACATGCAACCAAGGAACGTGGAGAGAAGAGCTGGTCTTCTTTTGGTTTGTCTGCATGGTGGTGCAGGTGGCCCTGGAGGCCGGAGGAGGATATGGCTCGTCTGGAAGCTGCATGGGCGCTAGGAACCAAGCTCATGTTCTTTGGGAGAGGAACAAGTGCTCTCAGTGGTTGAGTCAATTTTTTTTTTGTCCAGATAGTTTCACTCAATTTCTTTTCCTGGGTAATCCAGGCTTCAGCACCTGACAGCCCCCGTGTAGCTCCCAGCTCACTATCTTGGAAAGTGGTGTTAGTCCACTTGGCAAGCCCAGCAGAAATCCCCAAACAACCCTGATAATCCTTCCCCTCAGCACCTGCAAACATCAATTACCAGTTCCTAAATCTCCCGCCCCGGTCTTCCCTGGGCCTGTCTCCATCCATCCCCGGCAGCTCTTGCCTGGGAGAGTCGATAAGGCTCTGCCTGCATCTGTTTGCAGCCCTCAAATCATCTTCCCCAACATCAGGGAAGAAAGTACATGCTCTTGGTGGAGGCCAAGCAAGCCCGTCACCCGAGTCACAACCCTTTTGCTCGCTCCACACCAAACTACGGTTCTCAAATGTTCCTTGCTGTTTTATATGCTTACGCCTTCTTACTACTTAAACCTACTTCAGAGGGGGAAGCGATACAACACACAAGTTAATATGTGCCAACAATCTCTCTGATTACAAACAAACCCAATGTCTTTTATTTTGTATCCGATGCTTTAAAACCTCAAATGAAAGTGTAGAGGTAGAATGCTCAAAATTTTAAAAAGGAGGGGCGTGCTTTGGGTGTTGTGAAGCAGACAGGTGCCAATCAAGGACCTGGGAGATCTTACAGTGCTGTTGCTATAGGAATGTGGGAGACTGGCATAGCGCGCCACAACCTAATCTTCTCTTTAGGCACTTCCCTGCCTAGAGCCTTTGGTTTTACTGTCACATCTCTAAATCCAGCTCGAAGCCTGGTGACTAAGCACTGATGAATTCACGTTAGGTGTCCTAATCAATGTGAACACAGAACCCAAAGCGACCACATCAGCACATTCAAAAAGCGTGTTTGATGCTTTACTGCCGAGGCACTTAGCTTTCTCAAGAGGAATTTAAGCAAAAGCCTTGGCTTTGCTAAGTTCCTGGTTCCCAGTCTCCGCGGAAAATGTGAAATTCCAAGCTGAAATGTGCAAAGAACACCCCAGGAAGAGATCCTGCCTGACTTAGCAGACAATGGCCCTGTGTGGTGGGGCTCTCAGTTTTTTTTCCCCCATGAGTGTAAACATGTTTTAACTACTAGGAAAATTCAGCTGGAGTACACAATACTATCTCTGCCGATATAATCTACTCAATCCCGAAGCTAACCAGCAATCGGCAATCCTGTAACATTTAAAGCAAGACAAACCAGCAATACCAAATGAGAAATCACAGCAATGATTGTGAGCTAGCCCTCTCCCCATTTCTACGGTCTTTAGGCAAGCAGATTAAAATTGGAGTGTATCATTATTATATTCTAATACAATTTAAAAATATTTTCTGTATTTAGTCATCTGCTAACGTAGCTAATAGAACACAAACCTCAAATATCATGCACTAAGAATTGAATTAGGAAAGTAACCTATGCCAGACTTTTTCAATGCACCAAATGCACCCAGAAGGAGTTCCCCATTTCATCAGATGGGGCCAAATGCTGTCACTATAAAACACCAACAAAAGTAGATGTCATCGGCTTCATGCTAAACATCTGTGTTACGTTTCCATCGCAGGATGCCTAACACGAGCATTATAAACCATCATAAATCAAAACTGTAAAAGGCAGAAGTAAAAACTTACAGCTCCTTTGCAGTAAAGCCGTAACTTCCCGGATGGAGTGCGAACCACCACCGACATTCTTTTCCTAGCGCTGAAATAAAGAGGTTTTTCCGTCACGGGTCATCATATGGCAGATCTGCATAGGCATGTTTCTGTTGTGCTTCATGTAGCTTAATGCTCGCCGTGAAAAAAATTAATCCCACCAGATTATGAGCCATTTTCTTCTGTATATGCAAACTGTCTCCTGAGTGTACACCTGGGTGCCTTGGAGAGTTATGCCTTTTTTTTTAAAAGTCACCAGAGTGCCATCTACTGTCTTAAAGGAATAAACAAAACAGCTCCCCAGACAGCAGTGTTAATACCCACTAGAGTAGCCCTGTGTTTAATATGTTAATATCTGAAACTATTTGGGCTAGTATCTTAATAGATGGGTTATATGCTACATTTTAAAAATTAAAAACAAAAATGATAATTTAAAATATATAACCACTTATAAAAGCAAATCTTAGTCTTTTAAGAAGCAATATAAACATTCATTATTTTTTCATAATTGCAGTAGGCCCTTTTCTGAGAAGGGTGCACCCCAGGACTCCCAGCAGATATCAAAGACTGGGGATAGTATCAACCCAATCCTGCATTTTCCCTGTACATACATATCTATGACAATAGTTAATTTGTTAGACACGGTAAGCAAGTAACAACAGTGACTAAAAGAACAATTACAACAATATACCTTAGTAAAAGGTATTTGAGCCTTAGAAATTGCTTGCTTCTAGAAGTTTCCATCCAGTATTTTTAGTGTATGGCTGACTTTGGGGAGGTGGAGAGACTGTACTTCAGGAGCAGAGCAAACTTGTCTGAACTACACGTGTTAGCTCAGTCCTTCCCGATTCGTGCTGTTCTGAGTCCAGTTCTGATTTAATGGTCCCAGGCTCGTCCCTTTACTTCTCCAGTCGTTATCTAAGGCTGGGAACCCTCTTCTGAGACCCATCAGAATCAGCCGGCCATTGCAGAGAAAAGGCGCCGCGTCGGAGATGACCATGAGAAGTAGGCAGCAGACCTGTACTGACCACCCACACTGACCACCTGGACATTTTGTTCCTCGGGGAAGCTGCCTCCCTCACCCCTGCAAGGCCTCAGCTCACACTGGTCCCCCTACAAGTCCCCCATGTGTCAAACTTCACTCACTTGCATTGAATCCCTCTCTCACATTTTAAAAAATATTTATTTTTTTATTTTATTTTAGTTTTTATTTTTATTTATTTATTTATTTTTTGTTTTGTTTTTCGAGACAGGGTTTCTCTGTGTAGCCTTGGCCATCCTGGACTCACTTTGTAGACCAGGCTGGGCTCAAACTCACAGCGATCCACCTGCCTCTGCCTCCCGAGTGCTGGGATTAAAGGCGTGCGCCACCACGCCCGGCTCTATTTAATTTTTTTAGCCTCCGTATTTGGTCATGTGGTCACCTCCGATCAAGAGAGCAACCAAAGTCAGCATACTGTCTCTCCTGGGCAGTGTGCACATTTGCTTACCCAGGAAAAAGCTCAAGAAAATAGGGTATTTCTATTCCTCAAACAAATCATTGCTTTTTTTGCCATCGCATTTAGTTTCTGCAGTGTCCTATGAGAGGTAGCACACAGTCTTCAGAGACCCTGTGGTAAGAACATGGTTGGCTGGACAGTGCATAATATAAGTCTGTGTAGGAGTGATGTAACTGAAGACCTCTGTTCTAGCCAGAATATTAAAAAGTCTCCCACAAGCTTCAGTATTTGATAGCTAGTCCCTTGGTGGAGCTATTTAAGAAGTCCTGAGACCCTTAGGAGATGAGGTCTACTAGGCTGAAAGGGGCTATTTGGGCAGAGGCCTCCAGGGTTATGGCCTCTTCTGGCCCTGAGCCCTTTGTTCCTGGATCCATAGAGAGTTAACCAGACACAAGCAATAGCCACCACGGATGGAGCTCCAAGCACCTTGTATGGACTGTTTCTCTTTAAAACATAAGCCAAAATTAACCTCTCATTTTTATCTTGCTTCTGGCAACTTCCGGCATCCTGCCCTAGTGTGGAGGAAATTAATGAACACAGCCAACATTATTTCCCTTTAAGGAGTGAGTGGGACACTCACTTTGCTTCCTGTTCCTCCCAATGTGATGGTGACTCTTGCTTCATAGAAACAAGTGGACGTGAGGAAAGTGCAATTATGATGGAGGCTTCCTAACTCTTATTAATTTCGTTCCGCACAAATCTTATTGCTTCTTGATATATGTATGTCTTAGGGTCTCTAGATGCTATCTATAGTTTGGAGCTGAAATCTTCCCCCCAAAAGCCTGTGTGTTGGAGGATTGGTCCCAGAGAGTTGCTGTTAGGCAGTGGGAACCTTTAAGAAGCGGGAAGTCTTTAGGTCATTGGGGGTGTAGCTCGAGGGGGACTGTGAAACCAGAGTCAACTTTCTTGTTCCGTCTTTGGAGGTTTTGAAGCGTCTCACAGGTGTCAATGCAATCTTTGAAGACCCTGTGGTAGGACCATCAGGCCATGAGGTGGTTTACTCTTTCCTGCGTTCCTGCCTCATGTGTTCTCTCACCACAGGTCCAAAACAGTGGAGCTCATTGAGTGTGGAGTGCAACCTCCAAAAGACGTCAAGGTCAGCTTATGTTTAGAAGATGATTATTTCAGGCATTTGCTATCCTGTTGGAATGCTAGCTAACAGGCCAGCCAGGGGACTCTGGGTTCTATCTTGTATCTGTGATTCAGGCAGTTGCATTTCCAAAAGACCTTTGAGCTGCCATCAGAAATCATGTAGTGCCACACTCCGAAGAATCCCTGTATGACTTCTCTGCAGACGGGGAACCCAGACTCCATGGGAGATCTTAGTATTTTGCTTAAACACACAAATAAAAGTAAAGCATATGTTCCACCTATATATAGGAAAACCCAAAGATGGATGAAAATGTATTCCCCTCCCCCACACACAAATTACAGAGCCGGCATCTTTACCTGGTGAATTCTAGGACATTGAGCAATTCATATCTTTCCTCCTGCCCCAGCTGCAGAATAAAAGAATTGGAAATATTTTAGGCTTCTTGGAAATAATCACTGGCCATAAAGTTCATTGTAAAGTGTCGATACAAACACAGTTTCCCCTCCCCCTTCTGAATTACGGAAGAGAATTTACTGAACTTTCAGGTTAATGAGCAGTGGAGGGTAGGAGAGGGTTGAGAAGGATCCCAGTGTCGTGGAAGCAGCCTGAGAACTACGGCAGCCCAGACAGAGAAGACAGGATTGTCACGGGACAGTGGTGACTGTCCTGAGGTTAGTAACTAAGAAAGTATGGACTCAAGGAGCCGGAGAAAGAAAATGAAACAGTAAAAGAAAATGTCAAAATTTTATTTTTAGAAAATAATGAGACAGGGAATTTTTAAGAAAAAATTTGGAGATAGGAAAGAAATAGCTTAAAGAAAGAAATCTATGCACAAAGATATTTAGCTATGAGTACATGCATGGGCATAACAGAAATGCTAATGAGAATTTTTAAAGTAAGATATCATTTACATTAAAGGAACAATAGAGATCCTCAATGCACACTGTGTAGTTTGATAAAGGCACCGCCAGTGCAAACACCACCCTGTCAAAGATGCAATCAGTCTTCTCCCTGCCCAAGGCAACAACCACTACTCAAAATCCCATCATTATAAATCACCTTTGCAGACTTTCTAGCTGCACACAGATGGATGTACAAAGGATGCTTTCTTTTGTGGCCCTCTTCAACATAAAGTTTCTGAGATTCATCCACACTGCTAAAGAGCCAAGAATTCACTCTTTTTTTATTCTTTTTTCCAAGTTTTAATTTTTTTAATTTAAAAAATTTTAAATTAAATTTTTTTTACATATACATTTATATTATTCCACATATAGAATTCACTCTTTTTCATTGTTCAGATTGTCAGGTAGATCCCAACCTGTTCATCCTCTCCGGCTGATGTGCTTTCTGTTTGTTTCCATTTTTTGGAAACCACAGCCACAGCCACTATGAACATGCCATTGTAAGTCTTTTGCTGGACACACACTTCTTTTCTCCTGAGTAACTGAGGACTGAGTGTAGCTGCTGGACTGAGGCAGGCTTTCCTTTATTAGAAAAGTCTTTTTAAAAAAAAAAAAAAATAACTAACGTGCTTCTGTGAATGTTTTCTAATTTTAGCCTCCATAATGGGTGCATAATAGTGTTTCATTAGGGTTTTATATTTCCTTGATGATGAGCCATGGTCTGTCATGTACCCGTTTGGATATCACTTGCTGTGATGCATCTGTTTGCTCACTTAAAAAAAAAAAATCAGATTCTGAATAATTAGCTTTTTGTTGTTAGTTATTTGGAGACAGGGTCTCCTGTAGCCCAGGCTGGCTTCAAACTCACTATGCAGCTGAGGCTGGCTCTGAACTCCAGATCCTCTGGCCTCTGACCTGCTGTGCATCAGGATAACAGAGCTATATGCTGTGCCCAGCCTTCTGGGTACCTTATATAACCAAACATCTAATACTGTTTGGAATCTGGAGAAGAGACAAGTGGGAAGATGGATTCAAGAAAGATAAATCTCCATTTAATAGGAGAGAAAAGTCAGTAGATACATCTAGTTTTGAAGAATCAATATTGTCTACCAAGCATATTGTCGGTACAGTTTTGTTACATGTTTAAAGATGATGGACAGTGGTGCCCGCCCCTAAAGGAGAACACATCAGTTTCGCAGTACTCTTTTCCTTCCTGCCTTTGCCTTTGAAGCTGTGTAACTGCATCACACAGGTTTTAATAAAGCCCCTAAAACATAAAGTGACTTACTGAATCGATGATGACCGAGTCAGGAGTTCTTCCCGTGAAGACAAAATTCAGCTGCTTGGCCGCTCTGACCAGTGCCCCCTCGTCTACATCAGGGGAGCAGGAGAAAGAAGAAGAGGACAGTTACATGTAATGTACGCAGACATAAAGGGAAGACGCCAGAGGAAGGGGTGCAGTGTGAGCATCGCGCTCCTGAACCCTGACTCTCGCTGGTAGACACCCACACCTGAAAGTGGCAGCTTGAAAAGACCCCTTCCTCAGGCACGTGCTTGGGAACGCCTCTCTGCAAGTGAATGGCAGGAAGTCCCGTCAGGTTTCATCTCCACTCCCCCCACCCCCTACTCACCACGCCACCCCTCCCCCCACCCCCTACTCACCACGCCACCCCTCCCCCGCCCCCCTACCCACCACACGCTAAAAGGCTGAATGTTAACTCCAGTTCCCTGGGGAACTGAACAGAGGCTTCAGTTTATGCTAGCTGCTTTTCTCAGTGTGTCATGAAGTCCCATCACTACTGAGAGGGGATAACAAGGACAGACAGACAGACAGACAGACTCTCTCTGAAGCGCTAATATTCCTTACTCTGCTTTAGGAATTTGATACATCTTATAAGTCATAACCCACTCGTTTAGAATATGGTTTTGAAATACAAACTACATCATTTTTTCCTCTAAAAGTTTGGATTATTTACCTCATTTTATCTTAAAAAGAAGTCTAAAATCAAGACTAAATAGCAGACATTGATAACTAATAAATATTTTATGGAATCCCATGAGGTGAGATGCTTATAAAGGGAGCAACTGCATGTATACAAATACTTTTATTCCCTCGTATACACTTTAGTTACTCAATTTTCCATATAATTCATTTTAGAAAAATCACATACATAAAGCAACGTATTTTCACACACACACACACACACACACACACACACACACACACACACACTTATTCCTGAAAGCCAAGTTCCTAACTATGAACGTTTTTAAAATCTAAAATTATAATTTGGTTACATTCTATTTTTAAATTAAATTGAAACCTTAAGACCCATAATACCAGACTTGAGAACGCTTTCCTACAGAAAAACACCCCAGTGGCGTCCTCTGTACCTGGCGATGCTGCCTGATAAATGATCTTCTCGCCGTCTCTCTCTGGTACAGCTGTGTGGCAGACGGCCATCATCGTGAGAAACTCACAAATGATCGGTGCGGTTGGCTGTGAGGAATAAATACACACTCATGCCTTTTTATTTAAGCACTTGACACTCATGCAGTGGTGGTACTTCATGGCCATTTATGAAGAGTGCAGCTGGGAAGCGTCGGGGGTGCAGGATTACAGCCAAGATTGTTATGAAGAAAATGTAGTTAGAACTCAGCTTACTCCTTCTTGTGCTTCCCCATTCATTCTGTTAAACATTTATTTAACATGATTTTTTTGTGCTCTTAAATATAAATGGTAGAAGAAGATGATGAACTTGGTCCTTAGTGGACAGAGGAGACGTTCTAAAATGTTTACTTATTTGTTTGTAATTTCTAGCCAGATTGACATTTCAGGCATCTAAACCTTTGAGCAAGGGTCATGATGAGGTATGCATCTCTCTGTAATGCCGTCCTCCCTGCTCTCAAAAATGGCCACCTTAGCCCAGTACATCTCTCTCTCTCTCTCTCTCTCTCTCTCTCTCTCTCTCTCTCTCTGTGTGTGTGTGTGTGTGTGTGTGTGTGTGTATGTGTGTCTATATATCTCAAGCAATTACTGAGCACTAGCAACTCTTGGGGCTTGAGGGAGAATGAATAGTGAATCCCTTCTGTCAGCATCTCAGATCTGATGAGAAAGGAACCTAGACACTAAATATTAAACATCTTCATGCCTGGCTTCTTTCTAGAGAGAAATGTCATTCAAGCTAATAAAGAAAAATACTGTGTGTCTATATTCTTATAACCTCCAATTTAAAGTGAACCAGTTGGAAAGGTTAAGTCAGGCTATGGAAAAAAGCTGCTTGGTCTAAGAGAGTGGACAAGGCACACGTGGTCCCAGCCACAGGACGCTTAGACTTGTGGGAGGCAGAGCAGACTTAAGTGACCACATTGCTTATGGACAGCACGCTAAGGACTGTAAGGAGATTGTGCGAATGTCATGTCAAGGTGACAGGAGTTGGTGGCTGTTCATGAGATGCGGAGATGGATATATGGAAGAAATCTCAACCTTATGAAGAACTGAGTACAGAGAATCAATTCCCCTGGGAAGAATGGCATGTGCCTAATAAGGCCCCAAAGGAGGAAAGATGGAAGTATTTGAAAAAAAGAAAGAAGGCCAACGTGGCCTCCGGAGGAAGGAAAAAAGAGTTGCTCAAGGCAGAGTGGTGATGTAGTGGAGAGACGACTCTGTGAGGGCTGGGGGAGGCCAGGGAGGCAGAGTGGCTTGCATTCTCGGGCAGCAAGTCACCAGTGAGGACAGAAACCAGGAGCTGGACAGGAAGCTGAGGCAGCACTCCCTACAGGGGCCACGACGGTCTGGACAGGGGAAATACAGGTAAACGTTAACTTCAGGAGATGCTTGGGCTATGTTGTAAGTCAGCCCTAGGATGGGCAGCTGCTTGCTTACCAACATAGTTAAATTCTATCTATACCTCCGAGAGAGAAGAGAGGCACCTTCTAACACACAAGAAAGGAAGGCATTTTGACTGATGATAGAGCACCTTGTATTTTAGTCTAATTTCATTTTCTGCTATTTTAAAAAGAATCTTCACTGACATATTTTATACTGCCCCACTAGGCTAGATTATTCTGTTTCCGTACCATTCTACTGTAGTCTCTTATCTATTTCTCATATCTACAACCGTTCTGTATCTATTTTTCATATCTATAACCCTTCTATACCTATTTCCATTTCTTTCCTTCCCTTCTCTGTCCCTATATGCTTTTCAGTTTTCTTCTAGCTTTAGTAATAGTTAAATTTTGTTTCCTAACTCCCCTTTCTACTTAGGAAGGCAGAGAAAATAGACTCAATGCAATCACAGCAGAAAATTCTTTAAGTTTAGGGAAAGGTATAAACCTCTGGGCACAGCAGGCATTTAAAACATTAGCACATATAAAATAAAATGAATGTAAAAGATCATATAAGTAAAAATAATAAAGAAATAAACGTGGAGAACATCTGAGAGATGCTCACTGGTGCTCATCTCTTAGGGGACAGATAAGGTTTCGATGCCACTTACATGGTTATTCTGGAGATTTTCCAGCAGTGACGGATCATTAAATGTTTTTTCATCTCCAAACTGTGAGCTCTGCCTAAAGGAGAAAAATAAAGCAAAATTGGTTCATTTCTATAGGCCTACTCATCTGCTTATAACTAATAATGAGTGATTACTCTCAATGCGTTAGAATAATTGATTTCATGACTATCATAAAACACGTTTTAAAAAAGATTCTAAGTATTAATGAAGTTATTAAAATATGTATAAGAACTCTTTATGTATAGTGACAAATATAAATGATTATATGAAATATAAAAAAGCTATGTAGTTTGTCGACATTTATAAATATGTGTAAAATATTTCTTAGCATATCATATTATCCTATAAAGAAAGAAAAATAATTATGAATATGCAGGGGATTTGTATTGTGGCTGACTCTACACCAATAAATGGATTATGCACTTTACTTGAAATAAATAGAATCTATATTGTTTCTAATCTATCACTAATCTCATGACCATGCACTAGGAAAATCAAACCAAAAACCAAGGAGCATTTAAGCAGGCATGTCAAAATACTTCAGTGTAGCCTTGAAGTGTCCCTTGAAAATATACACAGGGACTTCCTTTTTCCGTACAAAAGTTTCAGAATTTACTGAGAAAAAAAATAACATCTCAAGCCGGGCGTGGTGGTGCACACCTTTAATCCCAGCACTCGGGAGGCAGAGGCGGGCAGATCGCTGTGAGTTCGAGGCCAGCCTGGTCTACAGAGTGAGTCCAGGACAGCCAGGGCTACACAGAGAGACCCTGTCTCGAAAAACCAAAAAAACAAAACAAAACCAAACCAAACCAAACCAAAACAAAAACACATCTCCAAGAATTAAGTAACTATAATAATTGAAGGTTTTAATCATAATTTAATTTTGAGTTACAGAGCTTTGACAATTCTAAATGGGACAAGTGTTAAGACTTTCTTTCACATTTTAAAACTACAAGCATCAAAAGGAGAGATCCTTGGAGAAAGCAGACTAGAACCAATAAAGAAAAAAATTCATGAATGCTTGTAATGCTACACAGCTTCCTTTATTTAAATATCAGTGTTTGGCCTGTGAATCATCAAAATCATACTAGACATCTTTGTTAGCAGGTGAAGTTAAGGATTCTCACAATCATCATTGGCACTGTTGGTTTAGTATTGAGTATGGGGGTCCAATAGCTTTAAATGACTTATCAGTTGGTAGATAGAAAAATTAACACATGTCTTCTATAAATATTATCATTTATAAAGAACAATTTTACTATCAGGACTGATGAGATGGCCCAGTGAGGAAAGGTGCTTGATGCCAATCCTGATGACCCAAGTTCGGTCCCTTGGACTCGCAGGTGGACATTGAGACCTAATTCTACAGTCTGACCTCTCACCTCTGTATGCATGCCATGGCACACACGCCCCTTTCCAAAGAATAAACAAATGTGATAAAAAACAAAGTTTAAAAGTTTACCATTTATGATTTTATGAAATATCCCTATTATTAAAATGTATTCTCTCCTGTTTCATAGCTGTATTTTTATTTGTTGAGGAGGCTGAAAAATGGGGGAATATGCAGTCACATCTTACTGTACGAATACCTTTTCTTTCTAAGATTCCCAAAATAAAAGCCTTTATAAAATTTAAAACATGTCTTACTCCTGACCAAGCATCCACTCACTCCGTAAATCCCGGTTGCTATTATTGATGCAACTCTCAGAAGTATCTAACTAACCGTGGAGATGTGCAGCTGGACACTTCCACAGACAGGTCCCACTCTGCGTTCCCTACAGCTTCCAGGACGTAAAGTATTAAATAAGAGCTCCCTTCCACCGAGTGGCTTCCTCACCAAGGCCGTAGAAAGTCACAACTCATACTCTGACAGAGCGGTTTGCCTAGGATGACCCAGGCACAGTCTTCACTACGCCGCCCCCCAACCCCACCCTGCCCCAACCTTACAAAAGATCTACTTTTAGTTTTTTTTTTTTTAAGGACGCTCACAATATTTAAAAATAAGAACTATGCTAAAAGCATAAATATTTAAAATCATATGCATTTACAAAATTGCCTGCGTATTTAAATGAAAGCCAGCAACAAGTCACATCTGTTTTGTGTTTTTTTTCCCCCCTTAGAAAATTTCAAGTGGCACTTTGCTCATAAAGAGACAAAGATGGGGTGGCATTTTCAGTGAGCAGCAAACAGGGCAGGCAGCGGTTAAGGGGAAGGGGAGAAAGTATGTCTCACTCCCTGTACCATACGCAGCTTAAAGCCAGATAACATTGTAGTTATTTCCCAATTCAACAAAAATGAGGGGGTCAATACAGAAATTAAGAGAGACCTCAGAAAGTACCCAGCCAACTCAATAATGCCTCTTTCAACCACAGCACAGACGATGGTTTACTTATTTGTTTATTTATGCCCACTAGGCAAGTGTGTAACCAATGGGCTACCTCAATTCACTGCAGATTTTTTTTTTTAAATTCCAAAATTCAACTCAAACTAAGACAATCATAAAACAAAAGAGAGAACAGAATAAAGGCAAGCCATAGTTTCCATCTTAATCTCACACAGTTTGCTAAAAAGCACTCCCGAGGAAAGGCCTAGGGTTCCTGCCCAAGCCAGAAGATGAAACATGCAGATGTCAATAGAGTTGACTGCACAAGGATAATTATTTCCAAAGAGCAAAAACTCCTGAAAGGAAGTCAAACGGTGCAGGGCGAATTGGGGGAAAGTAGAATTCATATGATTGAGGTAAGTTCCTACAAAATGAAAATGTCTCGTGGCCACCAGAGAGCAGCACTAGGCAAGAAGACAAAACTCGGAATTTAGGAAGGAGACCCCAGTGTCTCTGGTCTGGTATTCACTCACGTCTCAGCACAAGAAAACGAAAGATGAACATCAGTTGGTCAGCTTTGTACTGTTAGAATTGTGGTAAAAGAATAAAATATGTATCATGGGTAAAAATGGAAATTGATTCCTATAAAGCAACTGGAGATGAGGTACGGTGGCCATCTTGCTCTGGGGAGGCAGGAGGATTGCAAATTTGACCCAGCCTAGAGAACAGTGCATAAGATTTAAACTAGAACCCTTTGATTATGTGACTTAAAAAAAGAGATAGATTTATTTATTTATTTATTTATTTATTTATTTATTTATTTATTTATGCTTTGTTTTGCCTGCATGTATGTCTGAAGGTGCCACATCTCCCGGATTTGGAGCTACAGACAGTTGTCAGCTGCCATGTGGGTGCTGGGAATTGAACCCGGGTCTTCTGGAAGAGTTGTCAGTGCTCTTAACAGCTGAGCAATGTCTCTGGCCTCCTGATTAGTAACTCTTGTTCTAGAAATAATTATTTACTTGGTACAAAATGTTGCACGTTAAAACATTCTTCCTGCAGTACATTTTCAATGTCCAGATACTATTAGAGGGAAAAGTGAGGTCTCTCCTCTGGGTTTTTAGCCTTGTTAATAAAAGGATTTAAGAACAGGCTCAGAAGAAACATTGAGGGAAATTTTATTAGTGCCTAAAGTAAAAACCCCAGGGCAGCAAGCTGTAAATTTCTGTAGTTCCCTGCAAGAATAAGATGGAAAAAGCGGAAGAGAACAATCCATAGTTTCTAAGCTGCAGCTGCAGCAAGGGTGCAGGCTGTGGACAGCAAGCTGTAGCTTAGAAAAGTGTAAGAAGCCAGGGGAGGCTGAGGCAGCTGGATCTCTGTTAGAGGCTAGCCTGGTCTACATATGAATTCTAGACACCAACAGCTAGATAATGAGATCCTGTCTCAAAAAAAACAAAAACAAAATAAAACAACAACAACAACAACAAAAAAACCAAGCAAGCAAGCAAGCAAACAAACAAACAAAATGAAACAACACTCCCAGCCAGGCATGGTGGTGCACGCCTTTAGTTCCAGCACTCAGGAGGCAGAGGCAGGTGGATCGCTGTGAGTTCAAGGCCTGGGCTGGTCTACAAAGCAAGTCTAGGACAGCCAAAGCTACACAGTGAAACCGTATCTCAAAAAACAAAAACAAAAACACAAATAACAAACAAACAGACAAAAAACCAACACTCCCCCCACCCTCAAAAAAGAAAGAAAAGAAAATATTTTAAAAGATCAGAGTACCTGAAGCTTGCCCTGTCTGTGCTTTGGCAAGTATAGAAAACAGAGATAAAAAGAAAAAGGGGAAACTACCCTTTTTCCAGTAAGGCCTCAGAAAAGAGGACAGGCCTCAGAGCCACAGGTCCAGGAGCCTGGGAGTGGGGAAGAAAACGCCCTTTCTCTCCGAAGCCCTAATAACCCATCCATAGCTCCACTGAAGGTGACTCACCCTTCAGGTGACTGAGCAACTGGGTTAAGTCCTGAGGGAAGAGATCTCGCCAGGTCCCCAGCCACAGAGAGATTCTGTTCTTCTGACCAGAAGGAAATAGATGTGTTTCAGGGTTCATCAGGCCTTCTGTAAGGACCTTGAGACTCAGCCAGAGGTTTCTGCTAACGAGCTCATGGTTGGTGTTGTGGTGTCCACAAGGACCCCAGTGCCTGTGCGGGAGGGACAGGCCTCTGCAGAGTATGAAAAAGTCTCACATAAAAAGCCTACACTAAACAATATATGCTTTCTTTAAAAAATTCAAGAGAAAGCCAGGCGTGGTGGCAGATCAGCTGTGAGTTTGAGGACATCCTGGTCTACAAAGAGAGTCCAGGACAGCCAAGGCTGTCTTGGAAAAAAAAAAAAAAGCAAAAATTCAAGAGAAAAATATGGTTATTGTAGAGTAAACCTACAATAAAAAGATATACCTAGAATCAGCCACTTCGGCTATTTTTAGAAATAGAAATTGAGGTATGTAATACAGGGGAGAGAGAGAAAGAAACATTTTCTTTCTTCTCTTTTCTTTTTTTTAAAACATAAACTCTATTTACTTAGGCTCAGGTCTAAGCACTTAGTAGGTGCTCACAAACACACAGGATGGGTTAGTTAATGGAATTGTAACAGTTTCAAGGTGGCTAAAAAACCTTTCTTTTTCTTTTTCTTTACTCCCTTTGAAATTGCTACATGTTAATGAACTTTAACTGAAAACAGGAGCACAATCCTTGATAGAGGCTTGAAATATATGCATTCATTACACACAAAGTGCACACACTATGTGTAGATACATATCAAGAACTTGACAAAGGCACAAGCAGTGGCCTGACTATAAAGATTTTTTTTCTTACAAAAGTCACCATTTCAATGAGAACACACACACACACACACACACACACACACACACACACACACACACACACAGAGAGAGAGGGGGGGGGGAGTGTGTGTGACTGAGAAAGGAAATTTCTTTATTTGGGCCTAGCATTTGTTTTACTTTGTTTTTGTTTTTTCTTCTTCTTCGAGATAGTGTCTTGCTAGCTCTGGCTGTCCTGCTGCCGTATCCTGCGCTGGCTTTGAACTTGTAGCAATCCTCTGCATTAACCTCACACATGCTAGGATTGTAAGCATGTGTCACTATCTATGGCTTAGAACTCAGTGTTAAAAGAGATTTTAAAAAATACAACTTTCAACACAAGTCGAAAAAATCAGAATTCTCCAGGCAAGCTTTATGAAGACAATTCAGGTTCTGTGTTTTATATATACATTTAACTTGCTTTAAGCCTGCTCTTATTCACACCATAGGCAGAGAATATGGGGTTATCAAAACTACTTCTCTGACTGTGAAACAATTAATAAACTAAACATACGTACAACTCAGTGGAGGCAAAGCTTCTAAAGATCTAATGCAACTGAGCATGAACGAAGAGACAGCTTGTCGCTAGCGTCACACGACACACACACACATCTGTTTTTCTATCCAGCCACCTGCAGGGCTGCTGTTAAGCTGACCCTATGTTGATCAGGTGTGTACCAGGACACGTGTGTTCCTTAATTCAAGCCAGACTAGAAGGGGTCTACGGTTTTTTCAGTTCCATCTTCAGACTTATCACGTGGTCTAGTGCAGTGGTTCTCAACTTGTGGGTCGTAACCACTTTGGAGGTCAAACAGCTCTTTCATAGGGGTCACATATCAGCTATCCTGCATATCAGATTCTGATGCATAGCAAAAAATACAGTTATGAAGAAGCATGAAAATAGCTTTATGGTTGGGGGGGTTCCCTGCAGCGTGGAAAACTGTATTAGGAAGGGTGCGAACCACTAGTCCAGAGTCACCAGCTTTCCTCAGAAAGAGCTGTAGGGCAGGTTTCTGTAGCCCAAGGTTGAAGGACAGACTGTCCCCTAGATGCATGCTCTTCTGGGAACAGGTCTGTGGCCAGCTAGTCACTCTTGGACCTTGCGTGACCTCCAGTTTCTGCTGTTTCCAGCTTTTGTGACTGGAGTCAAGTCACCCTCCCATGACCCCATCTGTTCCTGTCTCAGGTCCCTGGAGAGATGAGTTTTCTTCCTGTGTTCTAGAGTATTTTTATTATTATTATTATTATTATTATTATTATTATTATTATTATTATTATTATTATTATTATTATTACTACTCAGTGAACAGCTTCAGGCTGGGGTAAGGTCTGGATCCAAGACATATCTGGATGGTTCCTTTTCGTTCCTCACATGCAGGGGACCTTCCTAGGGAATGTGAGGCCCTCAGGTTCCACAGCTTTTCTTCCTAAGCAGCCTCTGTGGGAAGCTCACGCATTTGGCAGCCCCCATCACTCTCTCACTCTCTCACTCACTCACTCTCTGGCAAGCCATTCACAAGGCTCTGTGCCTTGGCTTTCTTTCTTTATACCCCTTTCCTACTGGCTTGCTTCTTTTCCCTTTCTTAAAGTCATGGGCATGTTTTAGGCCTTGCACCACTAGGGGGCAGGTCCTCCCTTCATGCCTTGGCTCTGACTCAGCTCTCTCCTGTCCATAAACCTTCCCAGGAACAGGCTCTTGTAAGATTTCTGGCATTTTCTTTCCTTCAATTGTTTTTAGAAAAGAAATGGGTGGGGACCACAAGGGAAGAGCTGTGCAGCCACAGCGCGATTCCTGCTGCTGTAGGTGATGCTGGCAGGCTGCACTGTACAGCCTGCAAACACTTCTAATCTTTGTCCCACTGGAACTAGACTCTGAGTCTTGGCTGTGCTCATGTTTTAGCACCTGGAGCTTCACAATAGTCATCGTGTGGCAATTATTGCTGAGAAGTAGAGTCCTAGCTCTGGGCGAGCTCATCTTTCTACCCAAATGATTCAGTTTTAAAAGCCAAAATAATCCCAGGCCCAGGAGAAAGGCGTAGTTTTCTCTCTTCAACACTTCCATGACATGTGTTGATTAAAATAACACCCCTGTCTGTCTTGGAACCTCTTCTGGTTTTGAGGCCCGGGGGAATCCGAGCCACTGACGTATGCTCCCTGAGATACAATGTGACAGAGTGGATGATGTCACTGGGATAGCACTTATTCAGTGTGTCAACCTGGACAAGCTCACAGCCCACCACACAGGCACCATGTGGAGGCTGGTTTCCTGATCCGTGCTGCATCCCTAGGGCAACCAGAGGCAGAGCTCCTTTGGAGAAGGAGGCAGTTTTCTGAGGCAAGGTGGTATAAAGCGTGTTTAGCCAGCATCCTCTCTGACCCAGGGGCTGATCGCCCCCTTGGCCACAGCTGAAGAACGTTCTGGCCACAGCAGTCAGAACACTTCTTTCTTTAAAGAGTCTGTACCTCCATGTTTTTAAGCATGGTTTTCAAATCTGTTGGCTTAAAATCAAAATTGCTTCTGGGAGGTTTAATTTTCAGCCATGAGTTTGTTACTTGGAGTTAAGTCCAAGAATTTGAGTGGGTGATTAAGTGCACCGTTTTTTTTTGCTAGATAATGGTTGGTTTTGATCAAAGTAATGAGACTCAGTTTCCTGGGTGACTACAAGTATTCCAGAAGGCAATTATAAATGAGGAGTCCCAAAACACCGTGTGAAAGTCTGCACCACTGAATGCACCACCTGCCAAGGGGACTCCTTTGAAGACTGACATTAATGGAGATGTGTTAGATCTCATTGCTATAAGGGCACGCCGTGAAGAATGCTTCAGCCAGTCGACTTTTTACAGCAGAATAACCAAACGCCACTCACTCCACACATAATTATAGGCTAGAGTGAAACGGGAAAATAACCAAGCAGAAAAGAGCAGCTAGTACAACCTGCAGATCCTGTGATAAAACAAAAAGCTCTGACTGACTGCAGACTGCAGGGCCGGCTCTAATGTGGTCCCTCTGGCAAATCACACATTGAGAATAGAATGTGTGGCTGTTATCAAGTGGGTAAGAAAGAACAAAATCATCTATTAGTGAGATTTACCTCAGAATAACACAGGTAGCGAGGCACAGGTGGACAATCCTGGCCCAGAGCACACATTGTCCAAACAACCGATGGGGACATTTATTAGTTCTACTCGTACTTAGACTTTCCAAAATAAGTTTTTTTTTAAAGAGAAAAATGGTTCTTGAAAATAATCACTGTTTGAATTTGTTTTTGTCATGGAATATTTTGTTTTCTCCATCAATGGTTATTGATAATTTTGCTGGGTAAAGTAGTCTGGCCTGGCATCTGTGGTCTCTTAGGGTTTGCAGGATCTCTGTCCAGGCCCTTCTGGCTTTTATGGTCTCTGCTGAGAAGTCAGGTGTAATTCTGATAGGTTTACCATTAAATGTTATTTGGCCCTTTTCCCTTGCAGCTTTTAATATTTTTTCTTTGTTCTGCATGTTTTGTGTTTTGATTATTATGTGGCGGGCAGTTTTTCTTTTCTGGTCAATTCTATCCAGAGGGTCCTAGAAATCTACAAGTAGAACAATATGATAGGCAGATATGGGCCCAGGGGTCCCGCTCAAACTAAGGCACCAGCCAAGGACAATACAGGAGGTAAACTTTAAACCCCTTCCCAGATCTAGCCAATGGTCAGAATATTCTCCACAGTTGAGTGGAGAGTGTGATACGACTTTCTCACATACTCTGGTGCCTCACATTTGACCATGTCCCCTGGAGGGGGAGACCTGGTGGCACTCAAAGGAAGGACAGCAGGTTGCCAAGAAGAGACTTGATACCCTATGAGAATATATAGGGGGACGTAATCCCCCTCAAGAACAGTCATAGGGGAGGGGAATAATGGGAAAATGGGGGGGGGGAGGAATGGGAGGATACAAGGGATGGGATAAACATTGAGATGTAACAAGAATAAATTAATAAAAAAAAAAAAAAAAAAGAAAATAATCACACCTTATGATTACATAGATGTTGATGGATTTCTCCCTAGTCCTCCCAATACTGATACTATCAACTTAGTTAATAGCTGTTAATAGAAAGGAATCAGTCTGCAAGCCTTCGTGCCAATTGATTGTTCTCGGCAACAGAAGGAAAAAAATGGCGATTTTGAACTTTGGGGGTCAGAACTCAAAGTTTACAAGCATGGCCACTCCACAGAACGCCACACAGAACCTCCAAAAATGTATCCTCACCTTTACAAACCTATAGGTAATTCCTTTATAGACAGAGGAGCTGGGTATATGTACAGAGCATCTTTGCCATAAAGGCGACGAGTGTCTTTCCTGGTGTGCTTTTAGACTCAATGGCAAGAGAGAATACATATTTATCAAACAGCTGGCGTATTTTACCTGAACTCAGGCTTCCCCAAAAGGATACTTTATGAAAAAAAAATATTATGAGTTCTTACTCATAACAGTGATTGATGCCATAAAACAACCTCTGCTCAGAGTATAATGTTTAAAAATGATCTGGGTAAATAATATAACAACTTGGAGAAAAACACCAAGAAGCAGAGAAAACTGAGCCATGTCTCGCGGAGAGATGCGCATTAATCCTATACTACCCAGCAGTGTTAAAATGAGTAGGGCGTGGTGCTATAGCCAAGCAGTGCATGAAGAGACACACAGGTGATTAAAAGCAGGAGGGATTTATTCAGATGACACCTGACCAAAGGTCCAAGAGCATCTACAGTAAAAACTATAACTACAGAGTCACAGGACCAAATAAGCTTAGACAGTCAATCCATAATAAAACGCTGAGGCACACCGAGCGATATGAAAAGCCGCTTAGCTGTGATGGGTGCCAGAGTGTATGGAACAGAATGTGTGGAGCCCTGTGTAACGGGCACTGATGGTGTCGCCTGTCCAACAGCTGCTGCCATCAGGAGCTCTGAGTTTTGCGAGGTTTACTGAACACTCTTATCAAGTCTCTACTGAAATAAACTCCAGCTAGGTTGAAAACTTATTTTGTGACTGGACTTCAATGAACAGTGGAAATATAACTTAATCACAAAGTATATGAAATGCAGATAAATAGAAACAGCCTCAATATTCTCAAAAAAACACCAGCTTTAAACAAATTTATTTGCCATCAAACCATACACATAACAAAATATATTAATTGTCCTAGATAAAGATTTAACTATATGGCTGAAAGGATTTTAAAGTAAAACAAAACAAAAGAGAAAAAAACCACAAACTTCCCATAGCAGTAAAATTAAACTTAAAGCATTACTATCTTTAATAAATCTAAAACGGGTTACAGGGCAGTTACTGTTCAGTTGTGAGTAGTACAGTTCTAGAACACTCGTGCCTTATAATTTAACGGCCTTCACTTTATAGTCTCTGAAGAGACATTGAGATAATGAAAAATGTAAAAGGAACCGGCATTGCTTGGGTATGGGTCAGCATTATCTGGCCTGCAGCTCAGGCACAGTGCTGAGCTGAAACACACACACACACACACACACACACACACACACACACACACACACACACACACACACGCAAGCTTTGACAGCTACAGCGGAGGGTTCTAGGAGTCTTCCCTGCCCAGCCACTTTGAGATTGATCCCTGTGGCCTATAGATACATAATGTAAGACGCTAGCAACCTTTAAAGCGTTTAGAGTATGTTTACGAAGGTTTCTTGATAGAAAAATCAAGGATACTTTGAGTTTTGGAAATATCCCTGCATAGACCATCAACCACCCAACACCTGTGAAAATGGCTTCCTGAGAGACCAGGGAAGCCTGTTTTACAGAGCAGTATGGCTGAAGCTCTCAGAGAGACCCCCGTGGACATACCCGAGTAGCTTACCATTCATCAGGCGAGCACCCATAATCCTCAGGTTCTGGGGCATGGCTTCGAGAGGAGGGACAGAAAGAGAGGGAGAGACAGTCACGCAAAGGCTGGCAACAGAAAACCATGAATGAAGGAAGTGCTGAGAGGCGGGTTTCTAGAAAGTTAAGGAAATGGATTTTAGTTAGATCTGGAAGAATGGCAGGTTAGTGCAGTGAGTAGAACGGAACGTGAGGATTTATGGTAACTGGGGGTTTACAAAGGGTACTCCGCATCCCAGAACTGACTGATGCATAGAAATCAACATTTAGTAACAATCATGTTTAAATTTAACTGCTCCAACATGTGCTATAAAGCTGGTAGGAAGCCCATCATTTATACTTATAGCCACAACAAGGTGTTTTAATGGCGCAAACATGCTAGTCACCTAGGGCACAGTCACACAGAAAGAAATGAGCCCTCTATTTGCTTCAGGAAGCCTTCGCAGCCTTGACATGATAACTTCCTCAGAAGAAATGAGAATAAAAGTCAACTATGCTTGTTTGATTAAATGGAGAGCCACTGGCACTCAAAATGGTCCCACCATCAAGTAGTTTTTAGTGTTAAAAACACTTCCATCAATACTTTAATTTTCTCTACTAGCCCATGGAAGCACGGGAGAAACCCACGGATATAGTTCAACATTCCTATGACACCCAGACGCGCAGGTCAGAGCAGATGTCCTCTTTCCTAGTTCTTTCATCACACATGATAACTCAGAACTTTCACTTTAAGGTAGGCTTCTTATACGCATGTGGAGTTTAAAATGCTGAGATCGTTCTTGATAGGTATAAGCTGAAGCTGCTGGGAACTTTAGGAATGCATTAATGCCCTGAGTGCCTGCCCACTCTTTTAACCTGGTCACGACAAGGTCTTCTACCTCCAAGACGTTGTTTCCTCCAGGTCAATATTCCCTCTGCTACAGCCACCACAACCAAGGGATGCATTATCCCACCTACTCTCTCCCGCCAAAGGCTTGTGTTTATTTTTAAGAGGAAGGACTCACTCTGTCCATCTCGGGCTAGATTCCCAGGAAAGGGACTGGCCTGCCACAGTGCACTGTGGAAATGGCTGCAGTACCAGGAATCATCACTTGTGATTGACCCCAGCGCCCCCACCCTCCGCACTGTCCAGGGGAGATGCTCGAAACTGTCCAAGCAGTGAACACGGCACGAAGGTCCTGCCAGCTTGCATTGGCATTGCGTCCCTGTCCATGGTTTCACATTAGCACTGGGCCTGGTGCTTTCTAAGTCCTGAGACTTAACAGTCCCAGAGCACAAGGTCTACAGTGCCCTCCCCTGAGTCTGGGGGCAGCCCTGGCAGAAGTCAGTACTGCCCAGAGCAGGGGTGGGCAGCCAGTGACTTGTTTGTATGCGTGCTCATGGTTACAGCTCAGCAACTCTGGTGTTGGCCCATGGATGAGACGTAGCAGTGTAGTCCTATCTGCCTGGGGAGTTCTTTATACTTAAATTAATTCTCAGTTCTGGGTTCAAGGAGGACTCTGTTGGAAGCACCCTTGGCTTTCCTCGTTAGGCTACCCCCACGCCATCTGAGGCTCGCACCCATTCTTGCTCCAAGTTAGGACTACTGCTGCATTATAATTAATATCTATTGACCCCAGTTAGACTGGGAACCCGGAGTGAGAACCATGTAAACTCTTGATGACTATTAGTTTTCTCCTACCTAGCCAAGAGCCACTTGCAGGAGGAGGCAGGTCAACATTTGTCGTGAGTAAACGAAAGGTCACAGTCGGCCACCAGACACATGTGCTGGCCGTAATCTAGCCCTTGGGCTAGGTGTATAACTGTGGAAGATTTTCGTGGTGAGTCTCTTCCTCAGGGATGCAGGAAAAGCTGATCTGCCACCAAACAGACCTAAACAAAACTGCCATGACAACTGTTCAAGCACTGTAGTCAGTGCAGACATGGGTTGTTTTCAAGAACTTTGATCTGTTTTAGTGAAATGATTTAACACTAACCAAATGTCTGGTCAATGGGGGAGGAGGTCCCCCTCAGTCACAGTCATAGGGGAGGGGAGGAAGAGGAAAGCGGGAGGGAGGGAGGAATGGGAGGATACAAAGGATGGGATAACAATTGAGATGTAATATGAATAAATTAATAAAATATATTTTAAAATGTCTGGTCAACAAAATAAGAAATGAAACAACAATAACAAAAAGAATTGTTCAGGGTGTTTAATAGACTGTTTTTCAGCTTCAGAAATAGTATAGACTAAATTGCTGACAAGTACAGGACAGAGGAAAAACTCTTCAATGTAGAAGTTTTTGTCTATTGCGGATATTCAGCTGACTGTGCTGACACAGGCATCTGCATATGGTAATCTGCTATAGTGAAACTTTCCTAAATGTTTAACAGTGTAATTTCTAGTTTGTAGTACATTACATTTATAAATGGTACAGATTATTCATATTTAATTACTATTTTCCCATAAGATGATCTAAGGAAAAAAACCTAATAAGTATAAACAGAGGCCTCCTTATTACAAAGTTAATTTCTGTGAAATAGTCTTTGCCTACAACTGTGTACAAATTCAAACAGGCAAAGTTTGAGGCAAAGCTTAAATGAAAGGAGAGAAACTTCATTAAAATTAAACTCTGAAGCACTAGTGTTATGTATTCTATTCCTACAAAATTGCTAGACACAGAGAACTAGCTAAAACCACACCACCGGGAGCCTTGACTTTCCTCACTGTCCAGCTGACAATGTGGCAACACAGGACTTCACCTAGAGCCTGAGGGATTAGCTACAAACTTGGTTGTTGGCATTTAAAGTGCATTACGTTCTCTGGTCATCTCCTAGCGGTCCTGGTGGGCATAAACACCAGGATATCTTTTGCAATAATTCCTCATAGTTAACATGGTTGCAGGGTGAACGGGATTCTGATTATATTCCTATAACCCAGGAGTGCCCAGAGAAAAGCTCCTAGTAAGGTGGCTGGCTGCGCCTGCTTCCTCTGTGTGTCAGCCGTGAAATGAGGTAACAAGGCAGCACCCCGGCTATGAACATGTGGTCGGTGAAAGTCAGTTTCTCCAAATCCTGTTTTTATCAACACCCCTCTACAATGCTGAAACTCCAGTTGTCCAGTAGGATAAATGAGACCAGAACTTTATTTAAAAAGGGAGAGGTGTGGATCTGGGAGCACGGGTGGGGGTAGATTGAATGACACCTCAAGGAAACCATGTATATATGTACATATTATATAAATTTATATATACATAAAATCACACCAAGGGCTATGAGTGCTAATGTACAAACCCTACGTGATGCTCGAATGTAGCCTACCAAGGCGAGGCGTGGCTTTCCATCTTCCTGAGAACGTGCGCGGGACCCACTTCCGCTGTTGTTGCTCTCTGCAAGCCAATGCTACGCTCATTACTAACCCTGCTACGACTTCCTGTCTTGGGAGGGACCTGGGAGCTTATCTGGTTTCCCTCTTTATTACATTTTTCAGAGCTAACAATCCGAAAGGGAGTTGTCTACGGCCACAGGAGGGAATCTAAGACACGGCTCGCATCTATACCTCATCTGTTCATCTCATTCTTGAGAAATGTTCTCACAAGGACGCGCATTTGATTGACCGTCTAACTGAGAGGGCCGGCACTCTGCTCAGGTCCACCCTGTCCCCTCCTTCGACCCCCACTTGTGCATTATGAAGTTTCCACCAGACCAGGGAAGGGCTCTGTTCTGCACATGTGGCCGGGGGTGGGGGCTGGGGGAGGGGCAGGGTGGGGGTGGGGGGAGATTAAGACCCGGTTCTGAGCCTATGAAACTCCCACAAAGAGAAGCGCTTTCAGTCTCTGGACTAAGGATGTAGCATGTGTCAGCACGTGATGTCAAGGAACGTGACTATGGTTCCTCTGCTCCAGGCACAAGTCTGGGCAGAGTCAGGGAGAGCAATTTAGTCTGAGAACTGACAGGTGAGAGAGAGAGAGAGAGAGAGAGAGAGAGAGAGAGAGAGAGAGAGAGAGAGAGAGAGAGAGAGAGAGGGCAAACTGGAAACATCAGTATTTTCAAATCAACAGCCTGTCTTTCCAGTGTGGAAAGGCCATCCAACCAGCTATGTCCACAGGCTGACATCATTTTGAACCAAACTCTCTCCTGCCCTAAAGAGCAAGCATATTGCTCTCCGCTCCTGTTTGCAGCACTGTACATAGGAAAAATAATAAATTTAGTTTAAGCTATTTCCCACTGACTTATTGCTTAAAGGTAAAGTACAATGAACCACAAGGGGGTTTGAGCCAGAAGGGCCCAAAGCAAGGGAGTGCGATAAAGAGTCAATGCTTATTGGCCTCACTGAGGTAAGGACAATTGCAAAATCTGCTGATAAGGCTTAATGCCATTCAACCCGAAGGAGGGTGTTTCTGAGTGCCTCACGCCTGCACGCATGCCATGAGAAACAAGCTAAAAGGATGGCACATTCCATCTGAAGGGCATTATCTTGAGGGTAATCTGAAGGACAGATTGAAGATGCCCTTGTCCCTCCTCCTTCCTTCCCACCACCCCAGAATTTTAGACTGTTCTGTGACTGCAAAGAGGAGATGTGATAAAAAGACAAAACGGGAATAATTGTCAAGGCAAAGGCAGCATCACTTAACTTGCTAACCGAGGCATCACCGTGGCCTCTTCCCGCATCTACCCTGCACCCAGGACATCAGGGCAGAGTGCAGGGCAATGTTTTGTCCCTATCACTAGGCCCAGATGGAGGCCTTCTGTAGCCCTAAACACCAAGAGACTCACCAGTTTCTACCTCTCCCCATCCCCCCAAGGAAAGCAACAGCAACTGCAAAGTACACGGTCATCCACCCTGAAGGAAAAAGACCACTTTCTAGATTGAAAAAAACAACAACAAAAAACAAAACTCAGGTTTTGCACAAGAATTTTTAAATATTCCAAACTGATGGGATCAATTAAATGTGTATTTTGTTCACCTGGGAAAAGGGAGAGCACTCACCCATAGGCTGGGAAAAGGGAAGCACTCACTTGTAGGCCGGGAAAACGAGGAGCACTCACCCATAGGCCGGGAAGAGGGGGAGCACTCACCCATAGGCTGGGAAAAGGGGGAGCACTCACCCATAGGGCGGGAAGAGGGGGGAGCATTCACCCGTAGGCTGGGAAAAGGGGGAACACTCACCCATAGGCTGGGAAAAGGGGGAGCACTCACCCATAGGCCGGGAAAAGAGGGAGCACTCACCCGTAGGCCACGCCCGCGATGGTGCATTTCTTAAACTGCATCACGTTGCATGTCAGGGTCCCAGTTTTGTCAGAAAATATGTATTTAACCTACAAACAAGTTAAAATCCTCAATAACATTTCAAGGTTTTTTTTTTTCTTTAAATGTCTATCTTGGGGTCTACGCACATCAGACAACTGTTCTGCCTCTCTGCTCAGAAGTTTGTTTTTGTTTTTGGTTTTTTGGTTTTTGTTTTGTTTGCTTTTTTAATAAAGAAAGAAAATGCACCCAAATTATACTTTCTTCCAAAGTCAACCATGTTGTACTGTGCAGGTAGAGTGCCTGCTTGAATTGCTTTCAATATATTCTTTAAGGAACAATTCAACTCTCTTAGGATTTTAGCAATAAATTATTTTATAATTTCACTTCAGGCTCCATCTACATCAGCAAGGGACAGGACAGCCTGTCCTAAATGCAATTTGAATAGTATGCGTTAGAAAGTGGTGGCTAGCACCTATACGTGGGCTATAACCCATAGGCAGTCCCATGTCACCTAAGGATGCTGCAGGTAACAGAGGATGCACACATGCTGTGGATGCCATAAGACTGTGTCTCCTGCCTGGAGTGCGGTCATAGCAGTCAGGGGGGAGTGAATGTTATGACGTTTACATAGCGATGACGGCACCTGACAGTGCACCACTTACCACACATCCCTGATAAGAGATGCAAGGCTGCATACATCGACGAAGTACGACTTGTAAATCCTATTTCTACTTGACTGTATGCCTAATCCAAATTCCTATTTGACTAGACTCATAGGTGTGAGCTCTCCCTTCTGGATGCCCTGTAACTCAAAGACGGTCCACAACTTAACATCTATCAGACCACCTACTAAGAAACATACCTAGGCTTGCCCAGCATCTCACCTCGAAACGAAAAAAATCTGCTTTGGTGTTGGAGGACTCGACTGTTAAATACAGACACCGCATGTCATGCACTAACAAATGCACTTCCGTGCCGTACTCAAACAGTGGGAAACAGGAAGATGCCCCTCCGTCTGAAGCCTCCACATAAGGCAGAAATTACACCAAACCCCAGTGGGGATCCACCACGTGCCAGTGAGACCTTACCTGGCCGAGTTCCTCATTCAGGTTAGATGTCCGAGCCATGGCGGCAGTGTCTGTGGGTTCATAGTGCATGTCAACATCCTGCAAACAAGCATGCGACATCGCTGAGTACCAGGCGCTGGTGGGCTGGGTCAGCAAAGGGAACCACATTGGTTTTTTTGTTGCTGCTTTTTTTTTTTTTAACTTTTCGCGAGTCACTATTTGTCTGCTGGGCTCTGCGTAACCTCGCTACCTCTACAGGGTTCCATGAGACTGTCATGTGGTGTGGTTCACTTTAGCTGAAGCAGGTGAGCACCGTAGTGGTAGCAGGAGCTCGTCTGTGGGGTCAGATGGTCTGTTTACTTTCACTCTTCATTCTCAATAAGGAATCCTCCTGTTGGGGTTGAGGTATGCAACACACGCGTTGAGGTGCTCCCTAGAGGGATGCGAGGTAACTGTCTAGTGATGTTTGCTAGGAAAGCCGCCAATGCTTTCACGTAATTAGCTCTTTAAGCAACAGGAAAAGTTATCTAAGAGACCATGTTTGCTCTGGTTGGACTTGCCAGGCTAAGCTGCTCTTACCTCAGAAGATATAGATTTTATATTTCTCTGTACTTGCCTTGTACCCAATAACCATGACTGGACCCCATTATCTAACCCCATTTTCTAAAACAAATTTTTTTTACAGTAGGATATTTTATTAACAAGTCAGGCCTGTAGTTTATTGTGGTTCGCGTCTGTCCTATTTCTATTCTGAGCTTTGTGTTTACATGCGACACTGGAAGAAAGGCATTCTCCAAGTGAGAAGAGAGAGCTGACGTGGGGATCAACCTGGAAACCATATGACACGAGGACAGGGTGGGTCTAAGCCAGGAGGGACAGACAGGAGGACCAGCTGGAGGAGAGGAGGGGTGGGTCTAAGCCAGGAGGGACAGACATGAGGACCAGCTGGAAGAGAGGAGGGGGTGGGGTCTAAGCCAGGACCGATGGATCTGACTTAGAACAGGCAGCATAGGACAGCCCAGGTTCAACACTTTCAACGCTGTCACTCAGAAATGCACACTGGACAACTGGACAACAGGTGACAGTGACTGACCTCTTCCACACAAGGAAGAAGCTGGCTAGTCAGGGCCATCACTGAGACCCTACTGGTTAGGAGGGTGGTTGAAAAGCAAGGGCGTTCCAGGCTTACTCAACACTACCATTACGTAATATTTGAAAGAAAATCTATTTTATGATAAGGACTTGAGTGGCCATTTGATCCCACAGTGCATTTGCCTTATGACGTCTGTGGATAAGAGTCCTTCACTAAGCTCAGCACACATTGCTTGTGTGAAGTAGACTATGCCTGCTGCTTATTTCAGATTCCCAAATTACACTCATCTTTTACCAAAAACAAGGAAGAGGCTGACATTGTAGTAAGATCATTCACCACAAGAAGGTAATGAACAGATCCAAAAAGCATTTTTGGTTATATCTTAAAAAAACAAACAAACAAAAAAAACCTTAAGATGAATCTGGAACATAAAAAATAAAATCAAAATTTCTCAAAAAAAAAAAAATCAGCTTTTTGGCATATTGAACTAGAAAGTATGATTTACACAAATTCATTAATTTTAACTAAGATAAAGATGAAAAATCAAAACAATATTTGATGAAAAACATAGGAAACATGTTTACTATATCTCTCCAATATTTAAATCATCAACATAGCAATTCAAAAGGAAAAAAGATGTCCACTGAAGTCGTCTGGAGTGCCAGAATTAACTAGACGGCTGGACAGTTCCCCAGTCATACGCCACAAGCACAGTGATGGGCTCGACGGCGTAGAAGACTCTTTGCTGTATAAACATGTCTTTGAGGTGCAGAAACACTGCAAGATCCAGGTAAAGCACCCTGTCACCCCAGCGTTCGTGACCGAGATGCCAGGCAAAGCTGCTTATGTGGTAAATACGATACTAGATCTACAAGACAGACATTTCAGTTCCAAATGCACGGTCCTCTTCCTCTACAGCCACCGTGCGTGTCCCCACACAGGTTTCCTGAACTAGAGACCAGTTTTCCTCAGGATGTGTGGTTTTCAGTGTGCATGATTCTGAGGGACCCATGTTAAAATTATATTAGTCTTAAAAATACCGTTACACAGTCCATTAAAACATCATATAATTGAGACTTCAAGACGTGTGCCCTACCAGAGTTAGCTAAAAAAACAAAACAAAACAAAAAACAAACAAACAAACAAACAGAAAATACATACTTAGGATGATGGCATATAACACAAATTCATATTTACCCAATTTATGAAGTAAGCCTGGGTGAATTTCACCACCTCTAATGTAACCAACAAGCTGATGGGGATGAGATTGTTGAAGAGGATAATGAAAGTCAAGAAGTTCAGCCCAAAATTATTAGCGCCACCATCTGTTGAGGGAAGAGGGAGAACATAATTTTCAGTTTTATATCTTCTGTGAGAAAACCTAAGCAAGGCAAGAACTCCCTGCATTACACAACTCTAGACACACAGAGGCTGACTGTGCTAATGTCGTATCTTGATTCTCAAATACCTGCAGTTCTGTCATTCCTCCCTCTAGGGCCCTACATCAGGAGTTCAACCAACCATAGACTGAAAATATTGTGTCTGAGTATCCTGGATATGACTTACAGTATATGACAGGATCCACATAAGACAAATACTGGATCATTCAAAATAAAAGGCTTGGGCATCTGTTGGGTTATGGTCATCTCCTGATGTCCTAGAGCTGCACTCCGGTGGGTACAGCGGGTTAATCCTATCAGGATCTCCACAGTGCTGCTAAATATTGAAAGAAGCCAGGCATGGTAGCGCACACCTTTAATCCCAGCTCTAGGAAGGCAGAAGCAGGTGGATCTCTGAGTTGGAGGCCAGCCTGGTCTACAGAGTGAGTTCCAGGACAGCCAGGGCTACTCAGAGGGTACTACTTGTGGGTGGGGTGGGGAGTGAAAGAAAAGTGCTATAGTTATTGGTGTTACACACTGTGTTCTGATCAGGAAGTTCAGAGATCTTAGGAGGGTTGAAAGTTTGTAAATCTAAATCTTCAATTGGGAGGAACCATTTGTGTGTGAATTCTTGAAAGCATTTTCAAACTAAAGCATAGCTTCAAAGCAAACACAAATAGCAACTAGAACAGTCCAAATTGTAAGAATCGTTCTTATTTTTCCAGTACTAGGCTCTGGAAGGCCTTGTTCACACACACACACACACACACACACACACACACACACATATGTATGTATATAGCTGGTAAGCACTACACTGAGCTCTCTCCTTAGCTACAGGAGCATTTCTCATCTGCAGGTAAATTATCCTGCTAAATAAGTTAACTTCTTCCTTGATAAGGAAAATAAAACAGGGAAGTCTAAGATACTGTAAGGAATACATACAAACGAGTCGATCACAGTAAAAATATTTTTTAATGCTGAAATAATAAATCAATGACTATAAATGACTTGGAATAGCTGAGAAGTGTAATAAAAAAGTTAAATGAATGCAATAGAAAAGCTCTAAAATCTTTTTTTTTTTTTCCCTGTAAGATTGTATTGGAATTTGCTTTCACACTTGAGAAAATTAAATATTTACTGGCTAAGTATTCATCACAGGGAAGTGCAGGTTCACTTCCTAGAAACACCCAAAGGGGAGGAGCTACGCTAACATGAGAACAGTGAGAGAATATGTGTTCCAGAAGGAAGTGATTTAAAACGTCTCTCCCCGGGATAAAACAAGCATTTACATAAAACTTGTGTTACTGAGTTCAAAGAAAAGTAATTAGGAAAGAAAGAAAAAGAAAGAGTACATCCTGAGCATTTTTAAACATGTCATCTATGTTTTCATACTATACTCAACACCCACAATTTCCTCCACACATAATCTCCTTTCAGGAGTTCACTGCCACATATGATATATTGTAGAGGGCATTATTTTGTGCATCGTGTTAATGGTTGTATTTGTAAAAACATTTTATGCTACTATGGGATGGAGGCATGGTTTTTAAGTATTTTGAAGTTTTGAGAACCTAAGTTTTACCTTGCCTTTTCTGGGAATCTATTGAAAAGTGAAGATAAGACCTACAGTTATCTTAGCTGTGAGTTCTCTTTTCAGAAGCAATGGGACATTTGGCAAAATTAAATCAAGACGGACAGCAAAGTAAGAGCATATTTAAACCAAAGGGGGAAGGCAGGTATGGCGGCCCTTCGGTGCTCACAGTGCAGGTGGAGGTACCAGTCTCTCCCAGAGTGCCTTCGGTTCCAAATGGCCGCGCCCACAGAGCAGACCAGAGACATGGCAATCAAGATGCAGAATAAAATCAGAATCTGTACATTTGTAATCCGCTCCACATTGGAGAGTTTAAGTGGTGGACTCGTGGAGTTCTGTAAAACAAGCAAAACAAGGCAAGTGGTAAAACCTGCACAGTTCGGCATTGCGGTTGGTAAGGAAGACCAGTCACAACACGGCACCTGGAACTGAAAACTTTTCCAGTCACGTGACAAGTATCATGCGTGCCCATGGCTGCCACCTCTTTTTCTTAAGACCACAGCACCACACACACCTTCTTCTAGGTTGTAAAACAAAGAGAAGAAGAGAGGATGTGGTAACACCTGCTTTGCAGATCGCGTCAGCCCCGTTAAGACGTCCTTGACTACGTAAGCAAAGGGAAGTCTTTCCACAGCACCCACTTTTAGTGCCTTTGCTTGGAAAAGACGCAGAGGAAAAGGCCTACGTCCCTGCACACATGTCAGTGTCTAAAGGATCTCTGGTGCCACTCAGCAACTGTTTCACCGAAGACAGCAGTAATTCAAGTTGTACCACCTAGGATCCGTAACTGGGTGCGGCAGCAGGCTGGCTTAGGAGGCAGAGGCAGGAGAACGGTGAAGCAAGCCTGACCTGCCTGTGCAGAAGAGGACAAGGAAGGCACTTCTGCTCCATGCACTGACTCAGCATTTATGCCAGATCTGTGCTAAGCAAGCATCTACAGGACAGAAAAGGAAATCCCTCATGACCAATATAAGTGACAGATGGTGGAACTTCGAGCAAGGCCAGGGAAGCAGCACTCCCGACCGACCCGCTTGTCACTGACAGCATCTTCATGCCTGTGTGATGTACAGGGACAGTGGTCCATAGAGCAGAACTCCAATCGTATTTCAAAGTGCATTTCCTATACTTGTCACACTACTGAATGCACATTGCATTACAAGGTAGAGACGAAGCACCCATGGGTGTACATAAACATCAGGAGGAGGGTAGATGGCAAAAACTGCCTTGTATCGAAATGCTGTGAAAAAAAAAAAATGGCTGTTTCGTTTAAACTTGTCTTTAAGTTTTATGAAAAAAACAAAAAACAAACAAACAAAAAAAACAACCAAAATTAAAAATTTGATCATTGCATTAAAATAAAATCACAAGACCAAAATATTGTAACACAGACACCGTGACACAGGCAACTAGAACACTACTAGTAGCTGGAGGGTGTGAGAGATAAACACACGCCACCATCATTGGGCGCTCACGTATCAGGCAATCTTGGCAGAAGCTTCTCGGTGCTTGCATGTGGTGCGAGCTCCTCTCCCAGGGAAGGAATTTCAAGGTTTCCTTCACTTACTTCCCAGTGTGGGTTCGTGATATGAGGCTACGGAACGACTCATGGCTGCCCTGCTCGGTTTGAGACAAACGCACCGAGAGCCATGAGTCACGCACTCCCAAGACACTGAGTCTCAAAAGGCATCATAGAAAGACATCCCACCTGCATCAGCTTGGTGTCGTGTCCGGTGTAGACAACTATGCCGTGAACCCACTGGGTGTTTCTTAACTGAGCACCTCGGAGAAGAATCTGGTCCGCACCCAGGGGAACCGTGCTAGGACAGAATACATTGGCATTAGAAATGACATTGTCCAAAACGCCCAAGAAACAAACGCACAGTCGTTATGCAGTTATCAAAGTCTCCACTACTAAAACTTTATTTTTGGAAAGGAAGTATCTTTTTTTCACCAACAATGATAATCTTCAAATATAACTGTTGGGAAGAAGTTTTTTTTTCCTTAACACCATACTGGTTGTTGTTGTTGTTGTTGTTGTTGTTATTATTATTATTATTATTATTATTTTTATTTTTATATCTTTACTCTTCACTGTGGACTATGAGTATCCATCATATATTCCAGTGATGAAGCTCCACCCAGCCGAGGTGAAGACATTTGTAGCTGCACCTTTTTCAGGCTATTACTTTTAGTGAGTTCATGACGGTGAGCCCCTCAGATGCTCTTGATGTCCTGCTAAGATAGCTGAGAGCTTGCTTTGTCAAATGAATAGACATGGAGAGCCAGATGCAAAGATGGCCTTTGTGGTGGTTTGAACAGTTTGGCCTGTAGGGGGTGACACTGTGTTGGGAGGTGTGGCCTTGTTGGAATACACGTGTCCCTGAGAGGGTGAGCTTTGAGGTCTCAGACACTCAAGCTAGGCCTAGTACAGTGGTCTCCTGCTGCCTCCTATGGAACCGGAGGGAGAGCTCTCAGCTCCTTCTCCATCACTGTGTCTGCCTGCGCACGGCCGTGCCTCTGTCATGAAAATAATGGACTAAACTGAACTGTAAGCCTGTCCCGATTGAATGCTTTCCTACACACACACACACACACACACACACACACACACACTTAAATTACAAACAACTTTGTACACAAGCAGGGCTCAAAAGTTACACAAGGTAACATAAACAAATAGCTTGTCCCATATCCTGGCACAACCATCCCCTTTCTGAAGTAAGTGCCTAGACCTAAAGCGTTATGGTATTCATTTTATAGGATCAGAGTGTTTGTTTTCCAAGAAACACAAACATATTCTCAATAAATGGTAATCATTTCAAAGCCATTTGCTTCCTAGACGTTACACCACATTGCCATGAATAAGACCCAGGCTGGGTCCTTTGTGGGTTTCCTCCAGCAGGGACCCAGGAGTACAGTGGCATTATCACAAATGCGCACCGAGTCAGTGGATAGCAATGTAAAATTCAAAACTGAATGTCTCAAAGCTTCCTAATGGCAGAGGCTGTTTCCATTCAACAAGAAAGTAATGTAAAAAAAGACAAACGTAAAGAAAAATATACTTAAAATTTCTAGGAAAAGAAGGAAACCATGTTCAGAGGAGTCTATAGAGAATGTAGGACTAGCCAATCAGTAAAGGACAAGTGAGATGGGGATTCTCCATTTCCGGTGGGCTCAGGTGGCCCAGTCAGCTTCCAAGGCTAGCAACAGTCTGGGTATTGGGCCGTCAGGGAAACATAGTCTCCTGGCTCAGTGAAATCAATCCAGATGTGTGGGTTAGAATGGCCCCTGCAGGAGTCCTCAGGAAACAGTGTATCCCAGTTTCCATCACTTACATCCAACAGCAGTCCTTCGGGCCCATTGGGATGGGAATTAAGCTTAGTCCACTTTTGTAAAAGCTTGTGAAATGCTTGAAGACTGGTTACTTCATATGAAAAAGAGGTTTGCTTTTGGGCGATCTGTAGTCATTACATTGGGAAGGGGGAGGCCTGAATTTCCACATGCGAATCCTCTAGGGGACAAAACCATATTAAACCAACAGAACTGTCTTATATAGTGCCAACATCTGGAGTGCACTTCAGGATCGGGAGGGGCCCGGAGGT